>NW_010227656.1:0-1837 GCF_000690775.1 Eurypyga helias | reverse complement strand
GGCACCGCCACACGCGCCGTGACATGCACCGTGGCACGCACCGCATCATGCACTGCGTCACGCAGCGTCACGCACCATGACATACACCGCGTCATGCGGGGGCACCACGGCACACGCCATGACCTACATCACATCATGCACCGCGGCACACAACGTCACGCACCGTGACATACACCACGTCACGCGGAGGCACCGCGGCACACGCCATGACATACACCGTGGCACACATCACATCATGCACCGCGTCACGTGGCATCACGTGCCATGACATACACTGCGTCAGGTGGGGGCACCACGGCACACGCCGTGACATGCACTGCGTCATGCACCACGGCACGCGCCATCATGCACCGTGAAATACACCACATCACACATGGGCACCACGGCACGCAACGTGTCAAGCACCACGTCACACACTGCGTCACGTGCCGTCATGCACTGTGACATACACCGCATCACGCGGAGGCACACGCCGTGACATGCACCGCGTCACACACCGCATCATGCACCGCGTCACACGGCGTCACGCACCATGACACACACTGCGTCACGCGGGGGCACCACGGCACGCATCATGACATACACCGCGGCACGCACCACGGCATGCAACGTCACACACTGCGGCACGCATCACGGCACGCGTCATGTCACACACCACATCACACGCCGTGACATACACCGTGGCACGCATTGCAGCACACGTTGTCACGCGCCATGACATACACATCACGTGGGGGCACCACAGCACACGCCGTGACATACACCGCATCATGTACCACGTCACGCACCGTCACGCGCCATGACATACACCGCGGCACGCGACGTGACATACACCGCGGCACACACAGCACGCACCGCGTCATGCACCGTGTCACGCGCCATCACACGCCATGACATACACCACGTCACGCGGGTGCACTGCGCCACGCAACGGCACGCACTGCGGCACGCATCACTGCACGCATCACATCATGCACCGCGTCACACATGGGCACAGTGTCACACACCGCAGCACACGTGGGCAGCGCGTCACGCGTGGGCAGCATGTCAGGCACTGCACCACATCACACATGAGCACCATGTCACACAGCACGTCACGCGTGGGCACCACGTCACACATCGAGTCACACATGGGCACCGTGTCACACACCACGTCACACGTGGACGGTGCATCACATACCATCACGCGTGGGCACAGTGTCACACACCACATCACATGTGGGCAGCGCATCACGCGTGGGCAGCGTGTCAGGCACTGCACCACGTCACGCATGAGCACGACGTCACATAGCTTGTCACGCGTGGGCACCACATCACACGCCGCGTCACACATGGGCATTGCATCACCCACCGCGTCACGTGTGGACGGTGCATCACGCACCATCACGTGTGGGCACAGTGTCACACACCACATCACGTGTGGGCAGCGCATCACACGTGGGCAGCGTGTCAGGCACCACACCACATCATGCATGAGCCTCACGTCACATAGCACGTCACACGTGGGCAGCACGTCACACGCCGAGTCACACACAGGCACCACATCACGTATGGGCACAGTGTCACACACCGTGTCACACATGGGCAGCGCGTCATGCGTGGGCACAGTGTCACACACCGCATCACGCGTGGGCAGCATGTCAGGCACCACACCACGTCATGCATGAGCACCACGTCACATAGCATGTCACGCGTGGGCACCACGTCACACACCGAGTCACACACGGGCGCCACGTCACGCAACATGTGACATGTGGACAGTGCATCACGCACCATCACGTGTGGGCACAGTGTCACACACGGCATTGCATGTGGGCAGCGCGTCATGCGTGGGCAC
>NW_010227655.1:39251-54140 GCF_000690775.1 Eurypyga helias | reverse complement strand
CGGGGCTCCGAAAAGCTCAGGGCAGGGTTTGCGGCGGGGAGGCGGGGAGTGCCGCCTGCCTCACGCTGTTTCTGGGAATGGTTCTCCCGGTTCTTGCAGCCGGTGCGGGGGTCTGGCTGGCTCCCTGCGCCCGCAGTGGGGACCAGGATCCGGGAGTGGGGTGGGCTGGGGTGCCCCGGGGCTGCTCGGTGGGCAGAGGCCGGCCCGCTGGCTCCTGTGTTGGCCCGGTGCGTGTGTAGCTCCGGGCTGCTGTGGCCAGGTCATTGCTTGCCGCCCTCATCTCCAACGCCCTTTGCATCAGGGGCCGGAGACGGCCTTCTCCTCGCTTCGCTGTGGCTGGTGGGGGTGGAGTGAGAAGTGGGTCAGTTGCCGACACCTCCTACGCCTATTCTCCACTCTCAGATCTCCAGTGTTGAACTAATTTCCCTTTTGCCACTGAGGCGGTGCTATTTTTATGGAATGCTGAGTTGCAAAGACCCGTCTAGTCCCTCTTGAACCAGAATTTCCTATCTTCAGCTCCCTGTGACGTTGCGAATTCACTCCTTGAATTTCTGTTTGCCAAGACAGTAATTCTGCCTCAACGAACAGTAACAGAATCGGACACACAATTAATGCAGGACACACAATTAATGCAGTGACACAAATAATGCAGGACACACAATTAATAACAGTAACAGAATCGGACACACAATGCAGTGACACAGGGGGAAAGACCTCCTGATCCTTTCTTTGCTTAAAGAGGGAGTGACCTGGGCCACCAGAATTGCTCTGGATTTGATGTGGAGAAGTAGGATCCTAGAAGCATACACTAAACCAGCCACAGCTTGCTGTGGTCCTGTCAACACCGTTTCTTAGCAAATCCCTCTGTAATCCAGAGTTGGGAAGGTAACAAACCCAGGAGCTCCAGCTCTTACATGCTGGAGGTTAAACAACCAAAACATCTGTTCCGGTGGTCCGAAAGCTTTGTGCCTGCTTCTGGCAGTGGTTGAAGGTGATGGAAGGGGTAGTGATTGTCAGGTAATTATGCTGTTTCTCTGGGGGACGGGGGAGTTCTAACAAGTAAGTGTCAACACAGGAGTCGGTGAGGAGCGGGAAAAGCTCAGGGAAGAGTTTAAACCCTTCAGATAATGGCATGATGGTAAATTGGATGTGAAACAGGATTGCAGGGGGTGCTTGCTTCAGGTACAGAACAGCCCGCTGTCATTAAGCGTGGTGCAGCCTTGGGGCTGTGAGCTGCCTTCCCCTTGATTTTTGCGCGACTGCTGCCAGAAATAGCGAGAGGAGGCCTGTCTTTCGGTGTTGGTTGGTCTGCGCTCAGAGGTGAAAAGCTTTTGCTCTCAGAGTTGGGGTAGAGGCAGTGCTGAAGCGCCTGTCTGCAGGTCTGCGGAAGGTTGCCTGGTTCAGATGTGAGCTGCCTTTTTTTCGTGTTTTACGGATTGGATAAAACTGTTGGAAGCTAAAAAGGGAGTTTCCTGTGCTTTCTGGGACACAGCACTCAAGACAGCCAGTCCGGAAGGCTGTGAGAGCTGAGGCATGCCAACATCTCTGCACATTCCGGGGGTCCTTGAGCACTTCAACGGGCAGTTGTGGTTCCCAGCACCTGCTGCTTTGGCCAGTAGCATGATAGCTGGAGGTGGGATAGGGATAGGGCAGTATTTTCTCAATACAGCGTTTTCTTATCTGAATTATTCTGCTGCTAGCTGCAGTGGCCTTGGAGAGGGAAGGAGGCTGTGCTGGGGAGGATGGGGTTGTTGCTGGTTGAACAGGGAACAACAAAGCAGCTCCTGTTTGTTCAGTCGACACATTCGGGCACCAGCAGACCCTGCTTGCTGGCCACCATCTGAAAATGGTATTCTTTACAGACTCTCCAGTTTAACCGGGAATCTTGCCTCCGTTGCAGAGAGAAGACAGGCAAAGCTCGCCCCAGTCCCTGATGGAGGAGCAGTACCTGGAGGAGATGTGAAGGGAGAAGGTGCTGACGGGTTTTCTTCCATCACTGAAACAAAGGAGGAGAAGGGAGGATCACAGATGGAGAACACAAGAGAGACCACGCCTGGATGTGCTGCGGATGGGCCTCCTTCCCCTGCTGAAACGCGGGAGGAGAGCGCGTTGCTGCCGGAGGGTGTTCCAGCTCCAAGTGGTAGCCCGGAGCCTACATCTCAGTGTGTGACCGGCAGTTCTTCCGAGAAGCCACAGAAGAAGGTAAAGCTCTTTGTCAGTGCTGAGGAGCAGGAGTAGCTACTAACCTCTTGCTCTCTCCTGTAAACAATGGGGCTGGGTTGCATCACCACAAATCCCTTCGGCCTGCATCCGGGTGCTGCTGCCTGCGTTCCTGGGCAAGCCGTAGATGTATTTGCTTACGTCAGGTGTTGTGTATGCAGGGAGCTGATGTGCTGAGGGGTAGAGCTCGCCGTTACAGTCCCTTTGCTGCACTGAGGGAGGCAGGACAGAATTCAGCTTAGTAATTGGTCTGAGCTTGTTAGCATCATGCTCAGCGCTGCTCTGTGTTCCTGCTGTGTTCCTGTAGTGATAGGACAAGGGGTAATGGGTATAAATTGAAATCAGGGAGGTTTAGATTAGATATCAGGAAGAAATTCTTCCCAGAGAGGGTGGTGAGGCACTGGAACAGGTTGCCCAGAGATGTTGTGGATGCCCTATCCCTGGCTGTCTTCAAGGCCAGGCTGGATGAGGCTTTGAGCAACCTGGTCTAGTGGAAGGTGTCCCTGCCCATGGCAGGGGGTTGGAACTAGATGATCTTTAAGGTCCCTTCCAACCCTAACCATTCTATGATTCTATGATTCTATGCTGAGAACGTCTTGATTATTAAAAATCCAGAATTCTCAAGAGTTTCTGGCGTGTCACCCGCTATAGGGGATGGTAGCCGGTCTTGTCCCATCTCCTCCTGATCATTCTCTGTTAGCCCAGTGTAGCAGGAAGATGTTGGTAGGAGCTGCAATGGAGGACGTGACAAAGAATTTCTCTTCAATGATGAATAAACAGACATTGTGTTTTTCCTTTTTTTTTTTTAATAGAAAAAGAAGAATAAATCAAAAAAGGGGCCTTCCAGCTCTGGGGAGCAGGACTCTCTGCCTCCTCCTCCAAGCACAGCACCAGCTCAAACGACAGAATTGCCTGATATGTGTGTTACTCCACGAGAAATCCAAACCCCAGGCAGCGAAGTAGGCAAACCGGGTGCCGATGTGCTGGCTGGTGACAGTGGAGACGCACACCAAAGGGACAGGGCACTGGGTCACTTGGGAAAGGAAGCTGGAAGTCTGGAAGCGGTTGCAGAAGGCAGGCAGAGCAGCGTGGATGTGCTGACCCCACCAAAGCAGAGCAGCACGGAGAGTGTGGCTGCCCCACCTCCAAGCTCTGCAGCCCCAAAGGAGAAGGTGAGGGATGGAGGTACCACAGGGTGTGGAGAAGGGGTCAGGAGTAACACGGAAAGGGCCAGCTGTGCCTCCGACGCTGGCCGGCCGCCAGAGACCAGACCAGAGTCCCAGTGCTCGGGCAGCAGTAAGAAACAGGCCTCGGCAGGGGAGAGAGCGAGCATTTCCTCTGGGTTGTCTCCTGGTAAGGGAGTGCCGAAGAGTAAGCCTGCAGCTGCTTCTGCTCCACCTCGAAGCCAAGACGCAAAGACTTCACCTCTGGTCGAGAGCTCGAAGGCTGGGACGGGTAAAGACACCGGCTGGAAAGCGAACTCTTCGACTTCCAAGGTAAAAGTGTGAGCCAATGCCGAGTGTTTGGTTGAGTTGGGCAAAGTTTCACTTTAGAACTGTGATTCTTTCGGTGAAGCTGAAGGCCACGGGGCTGGGACATGGGGGAGAGCAGGGAACAGTGAAGTGTGGCTGTTTGGAGTTTTGCCCTCCTGTGTGTTGGTTCTAGCACAGCTCTCGCTGAGTGCTTGCCCGGTTCCCCCCAGGAGCCGTGAATCCAGCCAGCTCTTCCAGGTGTGCTCTCCAGGGAGCTCTCTCCGAGCTCCTCTCATGACACTGTCATGATTTTAAGGTGCCTGTTCTCCACTCATGGATGGGCCTGTCAAGCTGTGGATTGCTGCTGGTTATCTTCCATTTTCTTTACGCCCCATCCCCTGGGGACCAGTGGCTTAGTGACCTGACCTCCTTCCATGTGTTTGGGCTGGATTCCTCTTGCAATCACCTGGATTTTCCTTAACCAGTAGTTTCCCTCAATGAGGGTTTAGTGTTTCTGGAAGTACGAAGCTAACTGTTGTGCTGTGATCTCTGGATAGTCCTAGATATCTGAAGAAAGGTTGTACTTCCAGGGTCTCCTGTTTAATTGGACATTGCTTGTCTTCCTACCGCAGAATAAAGACAAAAAGGAGAAAAAGAAGACCCCAAGGGAGAAAGGGACTGAGAAGACAAATCAGCCCAAAGGATCTGGGGATGCTGGAAAGGATGACGCTTCAGCTGGAGGAGACAACTGCAAGGACAAAAAGCAACAATGGAACCAGCAACCTGTGGCTAAGATTAAAGAAAAGTGAGCCTGAAGTCCTAAGATTAGACGTGCATTTGTCTTGGATGTGTGGAAACGGAATTGCCGAGCAGCGGTGTTTAATTGGGAGTTGCAGCACAGGGCATGTACTGGATAATGTGCTACACTTGGTACATGAACCTTTTTGAGTATCCAATTAAGAGAAAAGAGGTGGCTCTCATTTCTTACTCCTACAAGCAAGCTGCCACCCAGCTGCCTGTGGCCAGAGCGTTTCACGCTGCCTTTGGGAACACGTTTTTCCTTGTGCTAAGCTTTACGCTAGGCCTGCTGCGTAGCGCCGGTTTCTGTGAACTGCTGGCAGAGCTTGTGGGTCTTGCATTCAGTAAGCCGGCAGCTCAGAAACCCTTGTTGTTTATAACGATTTCTGCAATTAAAAAAAGGCCTAAATTAGAATTCTTTCTGTTTTCCTTTTAATTCTTCAGTTTTGTGGACCGAAACCGTGGCGTTACAGTGTATTTCCATGCAGTATTGTCCAAACACTTCAAACTAGACCCCGAGATCCATAAAGTGTTCATCAGAGCTGAAGGCATTTCTCCCTATGCAGACTGGCAGGACAACATCTGTGAGCTGAGCTGCACCAAGTAAGTACCCGCACACACAGGCCCGGGGGGGTTTTGGCTCTGGAGAACAGGATGCGATGCGGTGCTTCACCTAATACATAAACCTGTAGCTGTGTGCTGCTGGGTGGGTGTTGCTACAAGGGGTTTGTGTCGTGGAGACGACTGTTTTAAAACTTGGATCCTGAAAGAATCATCACCATTCCTACGGAAAAGGAAGTTTATGCATCAGCTGACATGCCTTTTGCCCTCCTCTGCTCTGTTTTGTGTTTCCTAGGCCTCTAGGAGAACACGGATACCTCATTGAAGGCGCTGTAACTCTTGAAAAAGAAAACATGGATAAATACATTCCTTACAAATATTGGGTTTCCTGTGGAGAAGGAGAATATGAGTTTATTTACAAGTGTCCGACATTCAGTCAACATGTGAATCGTTGCTTGATGATAAGAGGCAACCAGCTCAGCGAAGGAGGTGAGCTTTTCTGACTGGATCCGCATACTGGGATGGATGAGCCATGTTTTTTTGTGGGATCATCTCCAACTTCCCATGGACTAGCAGTGCTATTAGACAGGGCTAAGTTTCTGAAACTTAACGGTCAGTGAGGGTGTTTCCCTGAGCAGCTGAAAGAGGAAAGGCGTGCGAAATGTGTGTTTGTCTCTCAAATTACTGTTTCTCTCTGTTCTTATCTCTGTTGGTTCTTCCAGAATGGCATCAGTACGATGATATTGTGTGCAAAAAGCCTTCTGTCATGAAAAACATTTTGTTTACATTGATTGGTAACAACAAAAACGTGGTGGAAGGGAAGAAAATAGCTGCAAATATTATGGTAGAAAATATCTTCAGCATTATTGGAACCTGGAGTCCTGCCAACCTGAGAAACTTCCTCTTCCAGCTGGAACAGTTCTACATCGTTACGATAGACCCATGGGTACACGAGGGCTGCAGAAAGTCATGGGTAGAGTTGAACTTTGGCGTACAGCAGGTAATCGGTTTTCTTTTAACAGATCGTAGAATCCCAGACTGGTTTGGGTGGGGAGGGGCCTTAAAGCCCACCCAGCCCCACCCCTGCCATGGGCAGGGACACCTTCCATAGACCAGGTTGCTCCAAGCCTCATCCAGCCTGGCCTTGGACACTTCCAGGGATGGGGCATCCACAGCTTCTCTGGGCAACCTGTCCCAGTGCTCCCACCCTCTGCGGGAAGAATTCCTTCCTGATGTCCCATCTCCATCTCCCTCTTTCCGTTTAAACCCATCACCCCTTGTCCTGTCACTCCCTGCCCTTGGGAAAAGCCCCCCCAGCTTTCTTGCAGCCCCCCCAGGCACTGGAAGGGGCTCTAAGGTCTCCCTGGAGCTTCCCTTTTCCAGGCTGAACCCCCCAACTCCTCCAGCCTGTCCCCATGGCAGAGGGGCTCCCGCCCCCGGAGCATCTCCATGGCCGCCTCTGGACTCGCTCTGACTTGTCACAAAACAGATAGCAGGAAACAGACATTCAGTTACTAAACCCAGAAGTTTAACTTCGCTTTTCCAGTGGAAGGGTTGAGGTGGACAGAAGCTGTGGGCATCCTCTCGCGTGACCTCGCGTGACCGCTGCCGTCTGCCTTCACTGGCACCTTTGCTCTTAGGTGCCGATCCCAATGTCCCGTGCTGGGCAGCAGCAGAGCTGCAGTGTGGCAACCTCTGACCTGAGTGGGTTTTGTGTCTGGAGATTAGATTCCTAAGTCCAGCCCTTTGGTTTTGGTGCCAGTCACACTGTCGCCAACTTTTCTCTGCTCGTCTTGGACTCTTAAGCCTGCCTTTGAGACGAGCTCCTCCCGGTCCGGTTCTAAGCCGTGATGCAGACGGGGCTTCTGGACTCCTGAATTTCATACCTGGTGTAATTATGAAATATGGCAGAAAGGTCATTTCTGGGGGCTTTGGACCGGTGTCGGGGCTGCTCATTTCTGACTCTCCGCAGCCTCCTTCTGCCGGGCGATGCGGGAGAGGCCACGAGAGGGCACAGCCGCTCAGCTCAGCGGAGCCCACCCGGGTTTCCTGCCATTACCCGCCTTCCCAGGGGTGATTTTTGGGATCACCAAGCACCGCAGTGCTATGGTCCCCCTGCGCATCCTTTCAGAGTAGCTTTTGGGGGCGGTGGGTAGGACAGAAATCTCTCCCTTTGACTCAACCAAGCCCGAGCCCACCTGGGAGCTGGAGTTCGGTTGTGCTGCGCGGTGGTGGCCAACGGCAGCGTTGGGTGTCCAGCTGCTCAGCTCGCCGGCTCCCTTCCCAGATCTGCCCCGGCTCCTTGACATTCCCCAACCCTGCTGGGCACGGGACGGTGCGGCAGTAGCGGAGCGATGGGAGCTGGTCGCACGGCGAGGGGTACCGAAACCATCACAGGCACTGGGGTACCACGCCTGGCGTTGGGGGGCGGTCAGCACCGCGTGAGCTTAGATCCCAGGAGCACCGTGGGTTGCACAGGGCTGTGAGTGCCTTTGCTGTACATGGCAGAAGAATAAGACTTGTTGAGGGACTAACGCTGTGGTGGTTGGGTTTCTTCCCTGTGTCCTAGGTGAATGAGCTGCTGCTGCAGTATCTGAGGAAAATTGCTCTTCCTTTCCTCGCGCCAGAGGATGCAGAAGCATCGCAGGAGGCCAAAGTGATAGAAAGCAAACTGGCTCTGGGGCTCACCTTTCTCATGGTAGTTGACTGGTTCAAGCTGCCACCATCTAAAAGCGACCTAGCTGACCTGTGTAGCCTCTTGTGCTTGGACCAGGTGTCACCACGAGCCGCGCTGGAGGCCGTTAATCATATGAAAAACTCTTTTGCAGCAGTCACTAGGTACGTACGTTCCTGGGGTGCTTCACAAGGTATCTAACCAGGCTGGTCCTGCTGCAAGCGTAGCACCCTGTGATAAAGCAATATGGGATTTGCTCTCTACTGTCAGAGAACTGGGAGAAAAAAGAGATTTGGAGGTCTCTGTTCCAGCCTCCTGCTTGAAGCAGGGCTAACAGCCAGGCAAGCTTGCAACCAAGTTCTGGAAAGCTCTAGGGATGAAGAGTGCACAACCACTCTGGGGCTTCTCTTAGTCACAGGCCTCTCTTGATGTGAAAAAAGTCTTACTTTTGACCAAACAGGATTCCCCTGATTGCAACTCATCACTGTTGCCAGAGTAGTAGGTTGAGTTAAAACTGTTGGTTTTTCTAATATCTAAAACTCGTTTGTTATCCTTTTCTGTGAAGCAGTTTCTAGCTTCTCTTTGCTGTTTGTACTTACCAGCTCCAGTCATCGGGATTGTGATGTGTTTACTCCTTTCGTTTAAATGCCGTCTTCAGGTTCTTCTCGTTTCCTCTGCTGTGCATCATTACACATGGGTTTTGTTGGTTTCTCCTCCGAGTGCCTGCTTATTAGACTGTTACCTCACTGCTAGCTTCTCTTTGCTGTTTGTACTTACCAGCTCCAGTCATCGGGATTGTGATGTGTTTACTCCTTACGTTTAAATGCCATCTTTTGGATTCTTCTCGTTTCCTCTGATGTGCATCATTACACATGGCTTTTGTTGGTTTCTCCTCAGAGTGCCTGCTTATTAGACTGTTATCTCACTGCTTGTCTGGCTCTCGCGTTTCTCGTCCTTCACTTGCCCAACTGCAGCTCTTAAAGTTCCGTTGGGAGACCTCTGTAGTGCTTCAGCCCAACCAAGGAGGCTGGATTGTCCCTAGAACGGCTGGCTCTGTGCCTCTGCATCACCCCATCCCTGACTGCGCTGGGGGGGCTTCTGTGGAAACTGTAGATAAAGTATTGGCACTTCTTCCTAGGGTTTGTGCAGGGAGATTGAAGTAAGAGCACAGCTTTGAGTCTTTCACCACACTCTTCAGCCAAGAGAAGATTGGGCTAAAACAATTGCCAGGAGCTCTCTGGTGGTGCATAGCGAGATGAGATGTAGCTTTTTCCCTGCTGCCCCCGCCAAGGATATTCTTGGGTCCCGTAAAAAGCTCTTTTTTTACACTGTGTGTGTGTTTTGGTTTTTTTTTTTTCTAGTTTGAATGTTCACCTGACAAATCTGTGCCAGAGATGCATCGATGACCAAGTAGACCAGTGGGTGTGGGTTCTCCCTCTTCTGCATTTGTTTGCTGCTCCTTGGCGGCATCACCACGTGGCGGTGGAAGAAGATACCTGGGCAGGGCTGGAAGGGCTTCCGTTTGCTGAAGCAAGGCAGAAGCAAGATACGTGAGTCTGCCAGAATCGCAGTGTCTTGACGTTGTAATCAGTGGTGATCACCTTATCTCCCTTGTTTTTAATTTTTCCCGCCTTGTTTTTGAAAAACCCAAGAGACGTAGCGTGTTGCCATTGGATTTTTGGGGTCTATGAGCACAGACCCCGTTGGTTGCTCGGAGGCTGTGGCGTACAGCAAAGCTGTGCAGTGTATTACCTTTCTGACACCAACAACCCTTAATTCTGCAGGCTGTGGAGCAGCTTGTGCCGTTGGCAACGCCTGGCGTGAGTTAAAGCAGGTCGTGGTCTGCGTTGTGCAGGATCTGAGCGAGACCTGGAGTTTATTT
Source organism: Eurypyga helias (assembly GCF_000690775.1). Lineage (NCBI taxonomy): Eukaryota > Metazoa > Chordata > Aves > Eurypygiformes > Eurypygidae > Eurypyga > Eurypyga helias. Next base: position 44,533 of record NW_010227655.1, on the reverse strand, counting down.
CCCTTGAGTGCTCAGTAGACTGACACCGCTGCTGCGGTCACTGGCTCCTGGGGTCTCCTACTGACCTTCAGCTGTAAAAGACAAAAGCACAGGAGTGACAATGAGTCCTCCGTGGGCTGAACAAGGTCTTAGCCTCGTGTACTTTAACCCTGAAGGGTTTGTTTTGCCTTCTTTCCAGAGGGACCCTGCTGCAACTCATGAAAGAAAAGAAATACCTGCTGGAGCTTGACAGGGCTCTGGTCAAGTCCTGGATGTGTGTGCTGCCCCTGGAAAGCCTGGCTGAGTTTATAGAAGACTTCTCCAGGGATTTGTTAGTTCCCCTTCAAGGTGTTTCGTACAGATTAGAAAACGTTGACATTTTGGGGAGCAGTTCTAAGGTTTGTCTTCTGGTAGCTTTACCCAGCTAAGGGATAAAGGCTGAAACGGGGCTGTTGTGGGCCTTTTGGCAGGACTGTCACTGAAGGGAATGGGGGTGGTAGCAGCTCAGACCACAAAGAGCTTAACATTTTAGCTAAAAGCAAAAATCGTTGCTCTGAAGTGGGAGACTCCTAAGAGGAGACGAGAGGGTGTATCCAGCAAAAAATGGTGTCGGCATCGATGAGAGGAGGGTCTGCTTATCTGGATTCGCTCCTTGTCACTGATGGCAGATATTTTAATCCTGAGATCCTTGGGTGGCTGCCTGAAACTATTTTTTGCACAGTTCTTGGGGGTTTGGACAAGGTGCTGCTGGGTTGAGAGATTTTCCTGGCAAAACATTCTATGAGAACAGCAGGAACCGGACTTTGCAGCTAATAATAATAAATTTAAACCCCTCGCTTGTAAGGAGGGCAGGTTTTGGTTGTACAAATAATAGACACCTGTATGTTGACTCTGACATCCCGTAGACAGGTTTTGTAGCTTTATAATGTGTTTAAAAAGCAGTGGAGAAGGTGTGGAAGAACACCCAATTCCCTCCTTCACAGCATCCCCCCAGCTAATGGGAAACGAGTCTGTACAATTCCTTTCACAGTTTAATATGTCCATTTTTTCACTCTTAGGTAGTGGAGGGGCTTCTGAAGACGCTGCTGCGTACCTTGGACGAGAAGCAGGCCAGGTAACCGACGTGCGCTTTGAGAGCACCGTCCCTCCATTTGCACCGGGCCTGTGGGCTGGGGTGAGGCCTGTAGCTTGAATGCAGGCAGTGAAGCCTAGATTAAAGAATCCTGTCTTTCTAGCCCGCTGTCAGAGAGCAGCAGTTTTGAATCCCGCTGAAGGATGGATGGTTAACTGCCGCACCGTGTTGAATTTGGTGGGCTTGGGTTTTCCTCCCCTCTGAGCAGAGAAGAATCTCTTCCCTCTTTATTCCTGTCCTCAGAGGTCTGGAAGCTCGCTCTTGGCAGTCCTGCTTGACCTGTTGCCTCAAGCTGCACAAGAGGATCTGCAGAAACATGAAGGAGGGGCTGTGGTTTGTGGTTCCTGCCACTTCTGTCGCGCTGATTGTGAAGGTTGCCCAGCTTCAGCCCACGGCAGTGAGTACCAAGGAACCATTCACGGGCTGATAGGAGCGAGTTACCTGGAAATATTACAAAAAAGGGTAGAACAGGCTGGTTTTAGATCGTGTCCATTCTCAGTTTGGCAGACAATATTCTAAACTAACCGAGATCGTGGTACTTTCAAAGAGCTTTGAAATCATTTAATGATCTGAATTCTCACTGAAAAGAAGGTCAGCTAGGCTGGCTTTCGTGGCGTTTGTTTTATGTCTGGTTTTTCCCCTTAAACATATGTTGTCTTTATATCCTGGAATAAGCCTTCTAAAGCACAATCTATTAATAAACATGGCATTTTCCCAGCTTCCCTCTCTCCTTTATCCAGGTAGTGGTGGGTCTCTGCTGGTCATCTTTGTGCTTTGGATGCATTTAGCCTTCTCCTTTGGAAATACTTACTTCAATCAGCTGTAGGTTGCTCTTCTGCTTGAACTGTTCTTATTTCTTCTCCTGTGTGTGCAGGAAGTTCCAGTGGTGGAAGTGTTCAGGGAAGCTCTGTGGGACACTCGAACCTGGTTCAGAAACGCTTTAAACCAGAACCTACTGAAAGAATATCTGGAGCACATGACGTTCTCTCTTTATTGGGAACTTCAGGTTTGTCACCTTCTAATAATAATAATAAAAGGGTGTTTTACCCTGGCTTAACCATAGAGTCTAACGGCTCTTTGCTGGGAACTGTAGCCGCTGTGGGGTAAGGGATGAGATGGGGACAGGCAGTACACGCTACAACCTGAGAAGCTGCATTATTTTGAACACTACTGAGCTGAAAAGCAAAGGGCTGTAACTGGTGCTGCTCACATTATTCCTCCTTTTCCTTGGCTGTTCCAGAGGTGTTGCTACCCTTGTTGGCGTTTATCTGGGGTTGGTTTGCTCACCCTGTGCGTCCTGCTGGCTGTCCTTCAGCCTTCCAGCAGGCAAAGCCCAGAGCAGCACCTTACAGTCTGGCTCACTGCTCCCAGCCCTCCCTGGGACACTTTCCAGTATCAGGGTGGAAGTGGTTCGTGCAAATATCCCCTTTAGCAGCTGGGAGATGACACTGGGCTTAAAAACTGCCTTTTGCAGCTCTGGGAGTGTTCTTTTCCTTCTGGGTGGAAACACGTGAAGGGACTGCAGGCTGAGGATTGTGGGTCCTCCCAACACAGTTTTTTTAATTTCCTTATTTGAATGTTAAATGCCAGCATTTAGTGTTTTGGACTGTTTTTGCTTCTCGCCTGCAGGCCTGGAATGAATTTGTGAAGATCAGCTTTCCAGATGAACAGTTCACCAGGACCTGGAAGGAGACTTTACTTGCAGATTTGAAGAGAAGAATTGAGGAGGTAGGGGTGGGGCTAAGGCACCTGCTGCGCACCGGCGGGCCAAGCTCGGAGTGGGCAGACAGCTTTCTGCTGTGCTTAAAGAACGGCTTCTAGAGCCTGAACGGGCCTATGGAAACAGGGTGCCATAAAAATTGCCATTACTGTTACAAACCCTATTCTGGAGGCTCAAAAATTGGATGTGAAACCGCACTGCGCTGTGTTCTTGGCGTCAGAGCCTGCAGTGGCCTGCTAGCCTGGCTGCAGTGCTGGTCTGCTCCTAGCCGGGGCTGACACCCCGATGCTTCAAAGGAAACTGCACATTTTGAGCAACTACCACCCCTGTGATTTTTAAGAAGCGGTGGGTGTAAGGTTAAGCACCTCAAGTGAAGGACTTAGAGCAGCAAAGTTGGCGCGTGTCTCCGTTCGTCGTGCGGAAACCGTGTTCTCCAGGCTCCCAAAGGCACACGCTGTGCGTGAACTCGCATGTCTCCTCGTCTCCTTTCTGCATGAGCTGCAAAACTCTTTAAGCCGTTGATTTTCATGGTATAATCAGGAAAAAAATATTTCCCATGGAAGCTTGGCTTGGAGAGATGCATATTGAGTCATCACACATTTTAGATGGAAACAATCTGAAAGGTTTTCCAAGTATTTACTCACTTCATCTCTCTTCCAGGCCCTGATTAAACAGGTTGAATCCTGGTTCCACTGGGAAGCTTTACGACGTAGTTCCTTTTGTTGTCTCAATAGCAGCTCTCCTTCATGCTGTTGGAAGGAACGCTTTGGAGAGTTAAATTTGATAAGAAATCTCCCTTTTCCCCTCTAGGAGCCTCCAGTTAACCAAGTCTTAGCCTACTGCTGTCAGTACAACCAACTTACTCAAGTTGACTCTTCCATTGACGGGTGTTTCCGCAGTTGTGCCACAGAGGCTGTAACTACAGCTTGCCAGGTATTGTACTTGCCCTCAGGGTGGGAAAAGTCAAGTTTTTCTGTTGTGTAGAAATGCTGTGGCGTGGCAGAGAGGTGCATTGTGGTGGAAGGAGAGCTGCACGTTCAGCCTCTCGTTGCTTGGGTTGATGTGGATTCCTTCAGTTCGTTAAACCGACAAAACCAAATATTGGGAAATGAGGATCCACTTAGAAAGGGTCCATGAACAGTATTTGCAATGCTTTTGCCGTCGTGGCTTCTGGTGTCACGTCCTACAGCTTTTGTGGAATACGCCTCGGCCCTGGAGGCCTGACTTCTTGACATCAGTGCCTGATCCCGGGACATGGATGCAGTGTAATCCCAAACGCTGATGCATTCTCCCCCTCTGTCTTGGGCAGACTCAGAGCAATCTCCTGGAGAGGATATCTCCCTACAACATGGGCCAATTCAGCCAGCTCGTCTCAACGATTATCGTGAAGTCGTGGCCGATCAAGTGCGGGCAGGCGGAGGATGATTTCAATGAGGTTCTGCACCACGTGCTTACGTGGCCTGACATCAAACAGATCTTCAGCTTTAGTGGTACGTCTGTTAGTGATGTTTACAGGGGTCTGCAAAAAGTTGCTCTCTGCCTTGCCGCTCCCACTTTGCAGAGCAGCAGACAAATAGATAACAATTTTCCAGCTCTTGTTTTATTCCCTGTCCCAAAGCTCCAGTTATTCAGCCTGGCTAAGCAGGAGGGAGCTAGTATTCCGCTTGGGCTAATCCACTGCAGCCACTTCAGGATCTGCACTGACTGCTGACCCTGTAGACCGAGTGGATTTGTAGGACGTAACTTCTTTTTTTCTGAGAAGTTCTAATAAGTCATTGCTGCACAGAAATGCAAGGAGCTGTCATGTGAATGGGTCAGAATGGCTTGTGTTTCCTCACAGGTCTGAGGTGTGGGAAGGTGTCTGAATTGCTTTCCTGACATCCTGCCTGTTTCTGCTCAGAAAACATGAGGGGTTGGAGGGTGGTGCGCTGAGTTCGCAGGCTTTTGGGTGGGGATTCGAATGGGAAATGTCAGGACGCTGAGTAGTTACTGATTCTGCCTAGTTTTTGTGAAGCAGGGCTGCTCTAGGTTTACGTGCTTTGTTTCTGGAACAGGAACAGATGCAGTGCTCCTAGAAAAACTTACAGACGAAGCAAAGAACATAATGGCCACAGCAGACTCTGTGTTCGTGAGCATCACCGATGACATCCAGAAAGGGTGTATCCTTGTGAAACATCTGGAAGAGATTGTCCAGCACGAGCAACAGTTCGTCTGTATCTGGGAGATAAGTAAGAACACTGTTGGCTATGGGATCATCGTCGTGATCAATGGCCTCCTGCTAACCTACTTCAGTGATTAGTAATGCTAATTGGGTGCTTCAGCAGGTAGCAGTGCTGGCCCTGTCATTGTCCTTTATGCCGAGCTCCCAGCCCCACTTTGGGTTGTTTCACTGTGGTGTTTGACTCGCAAAGCCAGACCTGAGTGTCTGGCAACCGCGTGCCCTCGTGGCGA
>NW_010227655.1:18277-38896 GCF_000690775.1 Eurypyga helias | reverse complement strand
ACTGTGAAACAGAAGGTTCAGCGTGACCATGAGGAAACCCTTCTTCCCTGTGAGGGTGACAGAGCCCTGAACAGGCTGCCCAGAGAGAGGGGTGGGAGTCTCCTTCCCTGGAGACTTTCCAAAGCCCCTGGACTGATTCCTGTGTGATCTACTCTAGGGGATCCTGCTCTGGCAGGGGGTTGGACTAGATGGTCTCTAGAGGTCCCTTCCAACTCCAGCTGCTCTGTGAGTCTGAGTTATGGATGCAGGGGGTGGGAAGTACCTGCCTTGTGACTACAGATGAGGGTTTTCTTCTTCCAGAGCACCAGCAGCTGCCACGTCAAGAGAAAGAACTACTCCAGAGGGAACTGAAAGAATTGCTGCAGAGGAGGCAGGAAGAAGTAACGTTCCTCAGAAAAGAGGAAAAAGCAATAGGCACCTTTCTGAGCATGTGTAGGAAGGTGCAGGCCTTTGTGAAAGGTAATGTTTTGGGGGAGCGGTTTCAAAGGGGCAGCTCCAGCAAATGCAATGTTTCCTCTGAAAACCACGAGGCTGTGTAAACAGGTGTTGTTCTTAAACCACAGCAAGGACGAGGAGGGGTGGGGGAAGTAAACCTAGAGCGTTTGAGGGATCAAATGAGTGTGCTTGTGCATCGCATGGTACTTGTAGGGCTCCACATGCCCTTGTAGCACTTTGCGACTTGGCGGTTCAGGGGAAGGAAGCTGGACACAGGCTGGACGTCTGATCTCTCTGACCTGTCTCTGTTTTAAAGTGGACGTAGGTGACGTGGAATTTCAACACATGGAAGATCTTCGCTCAAAAGGACTAAATACAGTTGTGACTGTGGGAAAGAGACCCATACGGACCTTCTACAGCTTGAGCCCAGAGCTGAAGAAGTTTGCCCAGAAAATGCACTCTTTTAAGGACAGCCTGATCTTCCAGCAGTTCTGGGAGGAAGCGGCGCAGAAGGCGGTAGACGAGTACGAAAGTTTGGAGGAGGAGGAAGAGGAGGATGATGACACTGTTCCTGTGTTGGACCTGGATGATGTTTTCAGCATACTAATCTTCCCGTGTTTCGAGAGCTACGAAGTATTGTACGATGATCTCAGATCTGGAAGTCTCACACTTTCTGCGGTTGATACAATTTTTCAGGAATTCGCAAACCACCCTGAAGATATCAAAACTGAACTGAACGCCCTGTGTAAGGTTAGACCTGGAGAGTGCAGAGATTGGGTTGATCTCCGAGTTCAGCAGATCCAGCAATACCATGAAATGCATTTAACTTTTGATGCTGTGAAGATCATTGCCAGTGTCAGAGAGAGTTTAAACCTCTCCGGTGACTTCAGTGTCCTGGAAAACCTGTTGAGCATAGTAAGTATCCACTTCTTCAGCACTACTGTCAAGGTGTTGGCTAGCAAGCTTGGGGAAATCTGAACCTTCCTGCAAGTCTACCCAGTCTGTCAAGAGCCATTCCTTGTCCCAGAATGCTTATTTGAGATAAAAATTCAGCATTCAAAGTTCTTTTGTGTAATATTAGAAGAGGGAAGATGGTATTCCTCTGTTTGGGGTGTGGCTTTGCAGCAGGCCTTTGCAGCAGGCTGGAGAATGGGTTGTATTCCCCATTTCCGGGCTGAGTGTTTGCACCGCTTGCTTTGCAGACAGAAAAGCTCGACTCGTACAAGACACAGAAGCTGGACTCCATCAGCCCTGAGCTTATGCGTGCCAAGACACTGCTGCAGGGGATCACTGTGAAGCGTCGCGGCTGTCTGGGGGAGCTGGCTCACCAGAAGGAGTTTGTCTGCTGGGTCAGAGAAGCCCTGAAAGGTGTGTGCTGCTCACCCCGGAATTGGGCGGATAGGACTGAAAGGGATGTTTGGAATGCCACATCCCTGACCCATCTGCTTGATGCCTTCACAGCTTCTGGTGCTGATGGTGTTACAAGAGTCTTAGAATGTGCTGTGACGTAGTAACCTTAAACATGCCCGTGCCCTGGAGTCTCCTGCGGCACGCGGGAGCTACCCTGCCCTGAAGCTGGGCCGCCTGAAGGCTTGCAGGAGCTGCCACTGCCCAGTTCAGACCAGTTGCTTACGAGAAGAGAGACCACGCGTTTAACCCGGGTGGCAGCGGGCTGGTGGGTTGTGTGACTGCCAGCTCCGTTGTCCAACATGCAGAGACACATACCCCTTGCACCGCTTCCATCCTGCACGTGGATTTGCTGGTCGTGGCAATGCAGAGAAAAGCCAGGGCCGAGGATGCCACGGACGTGGACGAAGCGCCTCGTAAAGCTGCTGGCAGGGTGGGCGGGGGGAAGCTGCACAGGAGGTGCTGTTCAAAGGCATCCTTTCTGCATTTGCTGTTAAAGGTGGTGATGTGGAATTGCATTAAAAGTCCCTTATTTGTTGTTCATTCGTGTGTTTATCCCATTTCAGATATAAATGAGCTGAAGGTATTTGTAGACTTGGCCTCCATCTCTGCTGGGGAGAATGACATGGATGTGGACCGTGTGGCATGTTTCCATGACACTGTGCATGGCTACTCTTCCTTGCTCTACGAGCTCCAGCAAGAGTCAGGGTTTGAGGACTTCATGCTCTGCTTGAAGAAGCTGTGGCGAGCCTTGGACAGTGATGAAAATCTTCCCAAGAAACTGGTGAGTTCTGCCAGAGCAGGTCCTCTCGCGGTTCTGCCTTCCAAGAGTGGCTGGCAGATGGCCTGCACAGGGCAAATTGCACTCGTGGGGGCATCACAGCGGCTCTTGTTACTGGAAGAAAAATGTCTAATGTTCCCGTGGCACAAAAATTCACTGGTGTATCACGGATTTCTTCCAGCTGCTGAGGCTTTCAGATGTGATGTGGTGTAGCTTCGCTCTTGCAAGAGTCTGAGTGGCGATGCAGGAGAGGGAAGGCGGATGGCTGGGAAGTCTGTCTTACTCTTTGCAGCAGGGTGTGTTTCTACAGCAAGAGGCATTGAAGCACTGTAGGCTCTGCTTGTTCACTTCCCGTGGTGTTGGTAAAGAACAGCTGCGCAGAAGGAGCAGGCGGTGGCCAGCAGGCATTCCTCTCTTCCTTCCCCATCTTATGCCAGCCCAAGCTGTTTGTCTTGGACACAGATGTAATCCTGGAAAGAACCGCCAAGTCAGAGCGTTGAGGGCAGTGCCGTGTCTTCTCTTCCCACAGCATGCTTCAGCTCAGCACTTGGAGTGGCTGAAAACCGTGAAGGAGAGCCACGGGTCTGTGGAGCTGTCATCGCTGTCGCTGGCAGCTGCCATCAACAGCAGAGGAATATATGTTCTCAGAGCACCAGCTGATGGCCAAAAGGTGAGGCTGCTTGGCTTTTCATCCCCTGCATATAGCACTGCTGTCATGTTGGTGACTTAGGTGCTGTAGCTTTTCTCCCACCCTGCAGGTCCTTTCTGGGGGCTTCTGCAGTCCAAGCGCTCCCTTGCTGCGCGTAGCTCTGACTTGGGAGTGGAACCTCGGTGCGCGTCGGCGCTAATGACTTGTTCTCTGGCAGGTTTCTTTGGACAACGTCCTGCACTTCACCCTCCCAGGGAACTCTGGGGATAATGAGGCATCGTGGAAATACTCTCTGGCAGGGCTCCGTGAGCTGCAGAACAAACTGATGCTCATGTCAGCAAAGGGGGAGCAAGGCTTGGAGGTGGAGAAGTTCTCTGAGGTCAGATTTCACACCCAGTGGGTTCCTGATGTTGGGTCTGGGGTTGGATTTTGCCTTGAATATCATCTTGTAAGACTCTGGTTTACAACTCAGTTGCTGGGGATGAATAGTGGCAAGAGATTGATGTTTCTACCTCTCTGGTTCCCTGTTAAGGAAGAACTAAGCTGGAGATTAGACAGGGGACTGGCACCCTCATCCTCTGTCTGTGCTGGGGCTGTGTCTGGGAAGGTTGCTGTGCTTCTGTAGCAAGCTGGGGATTCCTTACTGGCTTCCTGGGGATACTGCTGTTTAAAAAGCGACAGAGTCTTTTTTTACTGTACAAAAAGGCTGGGACCAAAGCCTTTATCTTGACTGAAAGTCCTTCCTGTTGTTTCATGACTGGGAATTGTCTTGGTAAATCAGCTTAGTTTTTCTCTCCTCTACCCTCACACAGATCTTTTCCAACGTCCAAAGACTTGCACAGGCCTTCATAGACCTTTATTCAGCTGGGAACATGCTCTTCCGCTCCTGGGTTGCTCATGTGTATTGTTCACCCAAAAGAGAATGTGTTGTTATAGACTTCTCTTTGGGACTGATCCCCGTGCTAGAAGGGCGAGGGGACATGGCAGTTCTGCTCCCAGGCCTCTGCAAGATGATGGAGCATTTCCTGGAGAGTTGGAATAGCTTCATGTATGAAAAACGATTCCAGCACTTCTACCTGAACTACTACACTGCCGAGCAGCTGGTCTATCTGTGCACGGAACTGGGGCGGGGGACGCCCAGCCAGGGTGCCCTGATGATGCTTTCCTTCCTCAAACACGACTGCACCAAGCAGGACGTCCTTAGAGCCTCCAGGAGCGAGGAGCCTCCCAGCTCAAGGAAGGCTATTTCTGACTTCCAAGTGGTGCTGGATGGGGAGAAGGACCTGCCTGCACGGCTGGAGTACATCTGGGAGTGCTACATGGGCGACATGGGCTCCTTCCTTCCAAACTGCCTGGATATTGATCGGCTGGGTGAGTGTCTGAAGAACCTGGCCAGCTGGGAGACGGCACGCGTCACACGAGACTTCCCACAGGATCTTCTGTGTGTTGGGCAGCCCAACCTCATCACGTGCCCTCGCTCCGAGGTGCTCACGTCCGCTCTGGCTATCTACATGAACAGCCTTGACCAGCCCCTTCCCACCTTCGATGAAGTTCTCCTGTGCACTCCTCACACCACTGTGGAGCAAGTGGGGCTTTTCCTCAGGAGGTGCCTCATTCCTTCCAGTGGAGGAGAGAAAATTTACACCATGCTGTACGCGGAGGAGCTGAGTTACGATGTCAGCTGCAGGGCAGAGGAGCTTTTCCAGCACCTGCAGCACTACAACAGCACCTACCGCCTCGTCATTCTGTGCAACTGCGAGAGGGAGCACAGCTACATCCCTTCTGTCTTCAGCCAGTACAAAGTGCACATGGTACCCCAGAGGACACTAGCTGAAATCCAGCGGTACCTCCAGCACCACTACAGAGTCGCTGAGCCTTCGAGCTCAGCTGCTTCTGTCTTCAAGGACAATATGTGTGTTGGGATCGTGTCCTCCAGAAGAGCTGGCGTGGGTAAGATGTCACATACAAAGCGGGGTCTGCTGAGGGTTAAAAACCGGGGTGGGGTTCACTTCGCCAGGTTTTCTGCCCAAGTCAGAAGTATCTAGTCCAAAAGACTGATTCAGGCTATAGTGGAGGGAGGTGAAGGCTCTAAGGACAGCTCATCTTGTCCTGAGAGGCATCTCTACAGATGGTTCATCCTGCTAATGTGACACCTCCGTTCTTCCTACTGACCCGCACCATTAACATAAACTAGATAGTGCTGGATAACATGAATCTGACTTCCTGAGGTTAAAATGTGCCTGGAGGAAAATATACATGAGGTGGGACAAGGGCTGTAAAGCCTGCCTGCTTTTCTTGCGTAGGAAATGATTCTTGGCTGTCTCTTAACGCACAAAGCCCGTGGGCATTCAATAAAGGTACTTGGCAGGCTGAAAAACAAACAGGTGGTTCTTCACACAGGGCTGGGTTAAATTTTGGAACCCAAAGCTTTACACAGGCTTCAGGAGCGATTAGACAGTCATGAGAGAAACAGCTTTCAAGGGCTGTTAAGCACACAGATGCCATCTCTAGCAGCAGAGTTGCTGAGCTGCAAATCACAAAGAAAACGTGGCAAGAGTGGCTGTGTCAGCAGTGTTCCTACCCTCTTCCTTAGCTGTTGGCCTGTCAGTCGGTAGCCCTGTGCGTGCTTCAACTGTCCAGCTCCTGGTTCATGTGGAAATGTTCACTCTCAAGTACTTCTAGTGCTTGGAGGAGCAACGCTGGACCTCGCTTCTTCCTTCCAGCAGCCATTCTTGGGCTTTATTGGGGAACTATCCCAAGGAAAAAGGTTGGGCTCAAAAGGGAAAGTGTGCTGCGTTATTTTCCAGGGATCAGTGAGAAAATCCAAACCGGTTTTGGTAACAAATATCATCCCTTGTCAAACTTCAGAAACTCAGGGCAGCTCCTGGGTGTTACCTGTGAATGGCTGCTGCCTCAGCTCCCGTCTGGAGAGCTGTAAGAACCCACCTTCTGTGCTGTTACAAACCTGTTGTACTGCTGAGGGTGAGTTTGGAGCTTCCAAAAGGTTGGAAGAGACAGCTTTACCCAGACACCCATAACGGGGAAGTAGTCGTTGGGTGGACCTGCCACAGCCCACTCCCGCACTGCGCGCAGCGTAAGGGTGAGGGGACGCAGCCAGTGGCTATGGAACCGTCTGTCCGTTCCCCAGGTTAATCTGGGGAACAGCAGATGCAGACTACAGCCAACCCCAACGCTGGCAAAGTTAGTTTCTGCAGGATAAGATAGGAAAGCTGAGGGTGCTTTTGTCTTTGGCAACAACCATTCCCTCCTCCCCACCATGTTTTGACTTTCAAAACTACCACGCAATCGAGTAGATTCAAGTCCTAAAAAGCACAGCCTTCCTGGGGCAGTCTAAGCAAAACAAGCCTCGAGGATAAGGACAGCCTTCAGTAGCCAACAGCAGCAGCAGCTCTGACTCCAGGCTGCAGCTGCTCTAACCAGATTTAGGCTTTCTTCTTCTGGAATGCCTTTTAGGAGGGTTCAGAGGTCTCCGAGGATGGGGTACTTGAGCATTTGACTTCTTTCTATTATGACTTTAATATGATGTGTCCGATACTGATGGGTTTAAGACTTCTGGTGGGTTTTATGTTAACAGGGAAATCTCTGTATGTCAAGAGGCTACACGAGAGACTGCAAGCAGAGCAGCCCGACTGCACGGGACTTCTGAAAACCATCAGACTAATTGAACGAGAAGTGGATGAAGATAAAGTACTAAAATCTCTTCTGCCTTTTCTGAACAGAAACCAGACAAAGCCCATGATATTCCATTTTGATATCACCTCGTCAGTAAGTACACCCCTCCCACGGGTGCCTGGGCCTGGAAGTTCTGTGGATCCTTGCAGAAGCTGTCTCGTTAAAGCTTTTGTTTCTTACTAAGCCATTTCACTAGGATGTGTTTTCTAATGGTTGTGTGAGTAACACAAGGAGCTCTTTACTGTCGAGGTGGTTGAACTCTGGAGCAGGTTGTCCAGAGAAGCTGTAGAGTCTCCAGCCTTGGAGATAGTAAAAACCTGGCTGAACACGGTGTTGGGAAACCTGCTCTAGCAGGGGCGTGGACAAGGTGCTCTCCAGAGATCCTTTCCACCCTCAACCGTTCCGTGATTCTGTGAAGTTGTGGTGAGTGAATACAGAGGAAGTGCATCTGTGTCTCTTCCGGCGACAGGTACAAAGTGGAATTCCGGAGTTTCTATTCAAGCTGTTGGTTTTGCAGTACCTGACAGATAATAACGGAAATATGTGGCTACGACAGGAGGGCCATCTGTATATCATTGAAATCCTTGAGGTATCGCCAGCACCAGAGAAAGCAGCGAGACACGTATGTACACAGCAATACTTGTTTTCCTTGACTTTCTCACTTGTTTTGCACATATGTTTGTATACGGCCGCACATGAGTGTGGAGACGTAGGAATTCCTTGGCACAGGAATTCCCTGTCTGTGTCAGGGTGTACTGTGCGTCTCCATTACAGTTTGCTGTCCCTGGTGTTACACAGAGTGCTGTTAAAACTAGACAGTAAATTATACCTGTTGTGGCTGTCTTGGGTTAGCGATTTCTGGAGGCTGGTTAGTCCAACCCTCGCTGGTCCCTCTGACACTTACAGGAAACATAAAAATGCAAAATCTCATCTTCCTTGTGTTACTCGGCACGCTCGAAAGTACTGGAATATTTATATCCAGCTGTAAGAGTCGAGTGTAGAAGGGACAGGGATAAATAAAGACAGTTTCTTGGGTTTAGTTTTTGCGGTAGCACTGGGAAGGGACTGGAGGTAACAGAGGGCTGATGTTACAAGAAGGAGACTCCAGGAGGAATAGGGTTAATTGCTGTGATGCCCTTTAAGCAGAAAAAATGATGCAAGGGAAGAAGTGTCATGGTTGTATAGGCTAGCTGCAGTTATTCAGTTAGGCCTGTGATTTTAGGCAAGAATGCTGTAAGGACAGATTCAGTAAAGTGAAGAAGTTTAGGGCTACAGCTTTGTGATGACATTTTCCTTCCCTTTACTCCAGACGTCAGCAAGCCAGAAGTATAATTTCTGTGATGTGTTCCCTAAAGTAATGTGCAAGTCTCCCAAGGAAGTACTAGAAATGGAGACACTTGGGAACCAGTCTGGGGATGTTTCGGACCCAGGAATGGATGAGGAGGAATTTTGCAGCGAGGCTTTCCAGAGACCTTTCCAGTATCTGAAAAGATTTGACCAGGGATGCAACCTGGACACGTTCCGTTACAAAGCGCACTCTGTGGAAGGGAACCCGGCACAGTGCCTGCAGCTGTTCCTCCTGCACTGCGGGATCACAGACCCCTCCTGGTCAGAACTCCGAAACTTCGCTTGGTTTCTCAACGTTCAGCTGAGAGACTGTGAAGCTTCTGTGTTTTGCAACCCTGACTTTGTCCAGGACACTTTGCAAGGTTTCAAAAACTTTGTCGTTACCTTCATGATTTTAATGGCCAGGGATTTTGCAACACCTTCCCTAAACATTTCCGATCAAAGTTCAGGAAGGCAGCCCTCCAACCTGGAGAACGTTGCAGAAGAAGACCTTCTTCCTTTCCGCATTCGGAAAAAGTGGGAGTCTGAGCCTCATCCGTACTTGTTTTTCAATGAAGACCGTGTGTCCATGACATTCATCGGTTTCCACTTTCAGTGTAGCAGCGATCGCGGTGTCGATGCCATTAATCCTTTGAATGGCAGCATTATCAAGAAGAATATCATGACTTCCCGGCTGTACAAGGGCTTGTTACTCCAAAGAGTTCCCTTCAATGTTCCATTTGATGAGTTGCCTCGTCATCAGAAGCTGGAGAAACTTTGCATGGTTTTGGGAATCCCCTGGGTAACCGACCCCGATGAGACGTACGAGCTCACAACAGACAACGTGCTAAAAATCTTGGCCATTGAGATGCGGTTCAGATGCAACATCCCCGTTGTCATCATGGGAGAAACGGGCTGTGGGAAAACCAGGCTTATACAGTTTCTGTGCAAGCTACGCAGAAGCTTCGTGGAGGTGGAGAACATGAAGCTCGTCAAAGTGCACGGAGGTACCACCGCAGAGATGATTTACGCCAGGATCAAAGAAGCAGAAGCCCTTGCCAAAACCAATAAGGAGCAGCACGGGTTGGACACAGTCCTTTTCTTCGATGAAGCCAACACAACAGAGGCCGTGAGCAGCATCAAGGAGGTTCTATGTGACCGCACGGTGGAGGGGAAGCCTTTGGCCTCTTACTCTGGCCTGCGGATCATAGCAGCCTGCAACCCTTACCGTAAGCACACACCGAAGGTGATCCAGCGCTTGGAATTAGCCGGGCTGGGCTACTCTGTCAAAGCAGATGAGACGAAGGATAAGCTTGGATCGATTCCACTGAGGCAGCTCGTGTACCGGGTCCATGCACTTCCCCCCAGCATGATCCCGTTGGTGTGGGATTTTGGGCAGCTGAACAGCTTAACGGAAAAGATGTATATTCAGCAGATCGTGCAGAGGGTTACTGAGCACGTCCCGATGGGGCCGGCTGAAGCCGAGGTGATCACAGAAGTGCTTTTTGCTTCCCAGCAGTACATGAGGCAGAGGGATGACGAGTGCAGCTTTGTCAGCCTGCGGGACGTGGAACGCTGCATGGAAGTTTTCAAGTGGTTTGACAAGCGCAGGAAACTGCTCCTGAGGGAATTGGAGAGGTACCTGGAAAAGAAGAGAGCTCCGAAGAGCACCGCTGAGAGAAATGGTGTTATCTGGGCCATAGTGCTGGCAGTCGGGGTCTGCTATCATGCGTCCTTGGAAAACAAGGAGGCGTATAGGAATGCTATCAGCCAGGTCCTTCCAAAACCTTACGATACCCCAAAAACTATTTTGGAAGAAATCTCCCTGATGCAGGACTTGTTCCTGAGTGGTGTGCACCTCCGAGACACCATAGCGAGAAACTTGGCCTTGAAGGAAAACGTCTTTATGATGGTCATCTGCATTGAGTTGAAAATCCCTCTTTTTCTTGTTGGGAAGCCTGGGAGCTCCAAATCCCTTGCGAAAACCATTGTGGCCGATGCTATGCAGGGCCAAGCAGCTCATTCGGATTTGTTCAAGGACCTGAAGCAGATCCATCTCGTGTCTTTTCAGTGCAGCCCCCACTCCACTCCAGAGGGAATCATAGGCACTTTCAAGCACTGCGCTCGGTTCCAGGAAGGGAAGGACTTGGAGGAGTACGTCTCAGTGGTGGTTTTGGATGAGATTGGGTTGGCGGAAGACTCTCCCAAAATGCCCTTGAAGACCTTGCATCCGCTTTTGGAAGATGGTTGCA
The DNA here is from genome assembly GCF_000690775.1 of Eurypyga helias. NCBI lineage: Eukaryota > Metazoa > Chordata > Aves > Eurypygiformes > Eurypygidae > Eurypyga > Eurypyga helias. The sequence goes on along the minus strand of NW_010227655.1, from coordinate 28,353 downwards.
TAGATGATGTCCCTCTTCCTCACAAAAAAGTCGGCTTCGTTGGGATTTCCAACTGGGCTCTGGATCCTGCTAAGATGAATCGAGGCATCTTCGTCTCACGTGGTGACCCCAGCAAAGAAGAGCTCATCGAAAGCGCGAAGGGGATTTGTTGCTTGGCGCGGGGGGCTCTGCAGAAAATTGAACGGTATTTTTGTCACTTTGCAGATGCCTATGAAAAGATCTGCAAGGCCCAGGACAGGGAGTTCTTTGGTCTGCGTGACTACTACAGCCTCATAAAGATGATTTTTGCCTTAGCTAAGAGCTCCAAAAGTGAGCCGACACCTCAAGACATAGCTGAGGTTGTTCTTCGTAACTTTGGTGGCAAAGATGATGTCAACGCCTTGGAAATATTCACCTCGCAGTTACCGGAAAAAGGAGAAATACATGCTCATGATATCAGTACAATTGAGCTGATACGACAGAACATTTGCAGCAGTGGTCAGGATGGTGATTGCAGGTACCTGCTTGTGTTGACTGAGAATTACGCTGCGCTGCAGATCCTCCAGCAAGCTTTCTTTACTGCCCGGCAACAGCCAGAAATTATCTTCGGCTCCAGTTTCCCTAAGGACCAAGAGTATACCCAGATATGCAGGAATATCAACCGCGTGAAGGTCTGCATGGAAACTGGCCAAATGGTTGTGCTCCTCAACTTGCAGAACCTCTACGAAAGCCTCTACGACGCCCTCAATCAATACTACGTGTACCTTGCTGGTCAGAAATACGTTGATTTGGGACTGGGCACCCACCGGGTGAAGTGCCGAGTGCACCCCAAGTTCCGTTTGATAGTCATCGAGGAGAGAGACGTGGTGTATAAGCACTTTCCCATCCCGCTGATCAACAGGCTGGAGAAACACTACTTGGATATCAGCACTGTCCTGGACAAGGGGCAAAGGGAAACTGTGAAAGAGCTGGAGAAGTGGGTGCGGGAGTTCACGGCAGCCAATACAGAAGAGCACTTCCTAAGCGACCAGAAATACAGCCCTTCTGACGTGTTTGTGGGCTACCACTCCAATACCTGTGCCTCGGTGGTCCTGCAGACCACGGAGAGGCTGAAGGCACTGTGTTCTCCTCGTGAACTCGTGTCCTGCGTGAAGAAAGAAGCCCAGCTGGCACTGCTGAACTGTGCCACCCCGGACTCCGTCATCCGCCTCTGCAACGCGGTGGGTTTGTTTAGGGCAGATTCTCTGGCCAATATATACTTCAAGCAGCAGCAACACACGTCTTTTGCCGACTTCCTCCGAGCTCACGTCCGTGCTGGGTCTGGGAACCAAACGGTCTTTACGGAGGTGAGTTCCTCGCAGCGGGCTCTTGGCGCCCACCCAAGCCGCGCTGGGGCTTTCGTTCCTGCTGCTGGGGCTGCGTCAGGGCTACACCCGGGTGAACGCGGTGGCGGCCGTGCTACCTCGCGCCCGGATGTGCAGAGGGGGCTGCTGCAGCAGGTCTGTTGCCTCCTGAGGAATCTAATACCTCCGCTGTGCGTGAAGCAGTATCTGCTCCCCGGCAAGCGGAGGTTTTAGTAGTTTGGGCAGCTGGTGCATCTCTTTAAGTGGAGATAAAACTATTTTGAAACTACACCAGCCAGCAGAACAGGCTACTGGCTGTAGAAAAAGTAATCAGGAGCCTTTGAACCCTCATTTCTTTCTGTCTGCTGCTGGTCTTGAAGGTACAAAAAACTTCCATAGACTCATGGAATGGTTTGGGTGGGAAGGGACCTTAAAGCCCACCCAGCCCCATCCCCTGCCATGGGCAGGGACACCTTCCATAGCCCAGCTTGCTCCAAGCCTCATCCAGCCTGGCCTTGGGCACTCCCAGGGATGGGACATCGATTTAACCCAGTCACAGATCTCATGGGCCTTTAACGGGATGGTCTGGTTTCCTTTTGCCTCGTACCAGAACTAAAGAACTTCAGCTGAGGTTGGCTGGAGAATTTCTCTCTCTCCTGCCTCACGTGGAGACAATGTGCTTTCTCTTGAGGCTGGATTGCTGCTCCCTGAGAGCGCAGCAGGTGGGGCAGCCTGGGCAAGGGGGGAGGGCAGCCTGGGCAAGAAAGGAATGCTACAGGGGCTCACTGAGAAGTTTCCCAAAGTCTTGGCTGTCCCTTCTCAGCTGCCCCACAGCCCCCTCTCTGGCAGCACCAAGAGTCATTGTGTCCAGCTGCCCAGCAGTGTCCCTGGGTTGGTGTAACAGCTCATGTTGACCCTTTGCCTACTGGCTCACCAAATAAATGGGTTTTCTGGGGGGCAGTCTGGCTCTGCAGCAAGTTACCAGCGTCTGGGAGCAGAGATGAGTGAGTCTCTACTGCCTTCCCGAGCAAAGAGCAAATCTTGCACTCCTAGGTCACCACCTTCTCGAGGCTGCTCACGAGTGCCGACGCTGCTTGCTTGGAGAGGGAAGTGCGGGGTAAAGCCCAAAGGCCTCAAATCCTGTTCCTGCAGCAGTTTGACACAGAGTACTCGTTCCTGAAGAGCATCCGGTGAGTCTGGTTTCGCATCATCCTGCTCCGCACAGGCTGTCGCGGGCAGGACACTTGGGGTAACGCGTATGGAAAAGGCAGGCAGGAGGATGCTGTGCTCAACAGCGGGCTGGCTCGGTGCAGACTGTTCATGTCACCATGCGGAGATGGGTCTCTGAAGTTACACCATCCCTGTAGAATGGGTGATTTAATCTCCCCTGCCTGCCAGGGCCAAAGCTAATGTGGAGTGACCACTTCTACAGTTGTCACTGTGTTCTGTTTTCACACATAGTGACTTCTTTGGAATTTTCTTTCAATCTTTAGAGATTTCCTCCATGCCACATCGGGAAATAAAGTCCTTATTATTCAGACAGACTTTGAAGATGGCTCTCAAAATGCCCAGCTCATCGCCTCAGCCAAGTAAGTCAAGTGTGAAGTGGTTCCCAGGTTGCTGTTCTGCTTGGTGACTCCTCTCCCCCATTTGGTTATTAGTGCTGTTTGGGGGATTTCAGAATCGGGAAGGTGTGATCCTGCGTTTATTCTGTAGTGGAATGAATCTAGAAGCACTAATTATATGTCAGATAATTCAGAACCCAAGTCAAAATGATCTAAGCTGAGTCAAATTCCCAGACAATTCCCTCTGAAGTGTGAATTCTTGCCAGTGGCTGCAGAAATCCAGGGAGCTGAGGATCGGGGTTATCATTCCAGGTGTAGCTCGAGGCGGCAGGCCCAGCATGGTTGCCTGGGAGGGAGGAAGAGGCGAGCGAATCGTTTCTGTCTGTATGGGGGCAGAAATGGGCGCCCTCTTGCAGAGGAATGACTTGCAGCCATGAACTTTTGTCTGTCTGTCTGTCAACAGCATTTCCTCTTCGTTATAGGTACACTGTTGTGAATGAAATCAATAAGGTGAACCTGGGAGACGCCTCCGTCTTTGTTTACTTTATTATGAAGCTTTCCCGGGTGGAAGGAGGAACATCCTATGTGGGATTCCAGGGAGGTGGGTCTGTCCCTCTGCTCCTCACTCTCCAGCTGGCTCAGGCAAACATAGCAGAGCAACACTTCTCTTGTTCACCTTTCCTTTTAACGCTTAAAATCTGGAATCTGTGTGTTCCGTGGGTTGTCAGAGCTACTTCCCTTACCCACAGGGTTTGTCCCTGCGGGGTCAGTACCTTGGAGTCCTGGTCTCCTCTGCGAGATCCCCTTCACTCACCCACTGACAGATGAGTCCTTTCTACTCAGCTGGAGAGCAGCAAATGCACACGAGGCCAACTGTGTTGGCATATTGTCCTCTGGGAGAGTCCTGAGCATGTTCTGCTTTCAGCAGCAAGGCTCCTGCTGCGTGTGGCGGGCTCCAGGAGCCCCACAGCCCCGTCGTGTGCACACTCTGTCAGTCAGGTACTATGTGCTGGCATGTTCAAAGTGAATTGCTGCGTTCTCTTTCTGCCTCAATAAGTGAGAGTGAGCAAGCTCTGACTGTGAACTGCTGGCCCACAGGCACTGGGAGGTGACTCTTGGGAAGCTCTTCTCAAAGAGCAAGCTGCAGGCATGAAATTACGTTGTTTTTTTGTCCTCTGCCTTTAGGCCTGTGGCAGTCAGTGCATATAGATGACCTCCGCAGATCCAAAGACATGATCTCTGATATGAGTGCTCTGCAGAACCTCACCATAAGCCAGATCTTCTGTCAGGAGTCGGGTAGAGCCAGAGGTGAGCTGCCTGCTGGCTCTGCCAGCCAGCGGTGTGGGTATGCTGCTGTGGGAAAAGGGGAAATGCAGTCCCAGACTTGGCGTGAGTGGAACTGTTGCCTGGTACAACACAGCTAATGATTTTCCCTGCTCAGCATGTTTTCTGTGAGGGTTCGCAGCATGGCTACCACCTTGTGTTTGTATTCAGTTCGTTACTGCAACTATGGGTCCTCAAGTAAGTGAATTTGGTAGTTTTGCCTTTTTTATTTCTCCAAAAATACGGTATTTGCACTGCTCAAGACCCTGAGTGCTCTGTCTCAGCATGGGAGGTGCTACATGGCAGAGACAAGGGGTCACTCCAGAGGGTCTCTCACCTGCATGAATACAGATCTGCTCACCCAAACCTGTAGGAAGGTCAGAATAGACTTTTTTTCTTCCCTCTCAGTTTTTTTTCTTAGGGTTTTTCCTTTCACTATCCTGCCTTACAGGATTCTGGTAGAGCTTAGTGCCTTAGCTCCGAGGGTTGTATTTCTTCCCGTCCGTGCTGCAGGAAGCTTGGCAGCTCTAGCAGCTGTAGCTGTGCTGAGAGGTGGCTCTCAGCTACTCATGCAGGTGATAATGGATCTCTGACAGATGTTCTGCTCTGGGAAGCAGCTGCTAAAGAAACTCTTATCTGATGGATGCAGAAGTGTGCTGCGGCTGCTGATAAAAATTTTACACCTTAGTTGCAGCTCTGCCTGTGAATGGTGAAGAACAGGAGGAAAACAAGGTGGAGGTTGAAACGCCAGTGCCAGCAGCAGCAGAGCACCACGAGGTCAGTTCAGAATACGTTTGTCTGCTTCTCAGCTGTCAACACAGCGCTCTCCTTTTTGTCATCTGTAGGTGCAACACACCTTTTGCATCCCCATTCACTTGCAAATAATCTTCCTGCTGGATGTCATCAGGAATGCTAATGATCAGACACAGATTTCTCCCCCTGCTGTCCAATAAAGAAGCATTCCATGTTTCCTTGACAGCACTGGCTGAAGGATGCCCAGTATGAGGGTACCTGTGTGTGGCTTTTGCACCTTTAGTTCCTAAGCATCTCCCAGGCAGGATGTGTTTTCCCTAGTCCTGTTTATAATTCCCACTTTTTTCCCTGAACTGCTGAGTTTTCCCCCTGTAGGAATCTTAATACAAATGCTGCGTTGCATGGCAATTTGAAAAGGCCAGAGAGGTTGCACTGGGTACTTGGCAGTAAAAGAACTTGGATTTGCAGCCTGAGATGAGAGGAAAACTAGGAGATGGGATGCAAGGGGCCCAGGCCCGTTCTAGAGAACACTATAATCGTTTTAAGAGGGATGTGTTGGGGGCATGGTGTAAAACCCAAGAGTAACGAACATGTTTTCACGCTCTTGCTTGGAAGGGTGAAATCCTGGACACCACTGTACTCCTGAGGACCTGTGTACAAAGTGCTGTGGGGATGCTGCGGGACCAAAATGAAGATCTTAGTCGAAGCAGAAGGCGAATTAAGATTCTCCTTGGCTTTCTGTCCAAAGAGGATGACTTGAAAGGTACGTGCTGCATGGCTGCAGTGTCCCAGAGCATCTAGGGAACCACCGAAACATGTACCTTAACTCACTGGGGACCCACAGGTTGTTACTGTAGTGTGAGGGTGATCTCCCGAGCAGTCTCCCAAGAGTGTGTGTGTCTGTGCTCCAGCCTGTTGCTCCTTTGGTGGCTGTAGGGCTTTTCCTGGAGTTCAGGTTGCACCTTTTTCCCTGGCTGGGCTGTCTCTGGTGACTGGCTTTTTCCTGGTTGCCTGATTATTGAACCATCTGTAAAATGCTGTGCTTGGTGTGTGAGATTTGAATTTGGATCCAATGCCAGCAGAAGAGAAAATGCAAGTTTCTTGTTGTTTTTCTAGCCTCTTTCCTGAAGATAACTAATGCTCGTCTCTTCAACCTTTTGAAGAAGCAAGAAGAAAATTCCCTTCACCCAGAGAACTGGGTGCTTCGGGAGGCTTTCAACCTCTGTGCTCTCCAGGAGGCAGGCACCTTCAGGTGAGGACAGCAGCCGTATCCTGTAACCTGCAGGCTTCCAGGAAAGGTCTGCAAAGGGCAGCTGTGCAGCAGAGACAGCAGTTTTGTGTAATCTGATATTTGCAGTGTCACTCTCCAGTCTGTGCTGGAAACTCTCAGTTTTGTCCTCTCCTGGCTCCTGAGGGAGGGTGACTTAGAGCTGAATGGGCTGTACTGGGATGCACAAGTGCCTTGAGTGGAGCGGTGGGATAACAGGGGAGCCATGAGTGAGAGAAATGTAGGTTTTGTTGTTGGTAGAGCTGGTTTCCCCTTAAAGGCAGGATTAGGACTTTCTCACATGCAGATGTCAGCCGTTTTTCAGGACCACCACCTCTTGTTGTGCTGATATCACTGCTCAGCTTCCCTCTGGCTTTCTTGGTCTCTTTCTGCCCTCAAAGGCACACCCTGTGGAAGCGAGTCCAGCACGTGATCACACCATTCCTGGCTCTCCTGATTGCTGTCATAGACAGAAACGGCAATCTGGAGCTGCTGGTCAGGCCGGCAGCCGAGTGGGTGACAAACCTGTGGATGTTCATCTTCAGTGATACAAAACTCCTGACTGTCCCTTACGGTGTGGGTAAGAGCAGGTGAGCCACTGGGGAGAGGAGCAGGAGGGCTTGGCTGGAGCACCACGACCAGTCCAGCACTGGCTTTAAACCCACATGGGAGATGGGCACTGTTGGGTGCTCCCCAGTTCGGAAATCTGTTCTTTCTGCCTTATCCCCAGTGCTCCTGGGCTTTGCTCTCTGGGTCTTGGCACGCTCACGCTTCTCACCCGGCCCCTGAAGCCCACGTGTCCTGCCATCACAGCCCTTTTGCCAGGGAATGCTTCCTGAGTAGGGCCTAATACCGCATGGTTGGCAGGATTGGCTGTATTAATGAATCCTTCAGTTCTTTCCCCACCCTCCTCCTCTTCTAGGGCTAATTTCTGGCTTTCTGCAGCTTCCTGCCTCTGTCTGAACGTGTTTCCCAGGCAAAAGCCGGGTGCGTTAATGACCTTGTAATTCCCCAGCTCTCAGCCAGAGATAATTCTGGTGCAGAACAACATGACGGTGTCTGCTGATGCTGGGAACGAGATGCCCTTCAGCTGGAGGATAAAGGAGTACTTGGATGAGTTGTGGTTGGAAGCTCAATACATCCAAAGCACTGAAGGTGAGAGCCTGGCTTGAGCCCGTGACACCCAGCATCTCCATCCGTTCGCCCTGTGAACTCTGGGTTGTCACTGCCGTGCCTGTGACCCCGGAGTTACCGCAGTCCCTCTGTGCTCACAGGAGCCAGCGGGGCTTTGTGCAGCTAGCTGTTCTTTGTGCTTCTCACGATGAGCCTTTCTCACGTATTCTGTGCCCTTGTACTCAAAGCGCTGCGGCAATGCCAAGAGTTAATGCCAGGGTGAGATTCCAGAAATACCGCGCTGGCACCCGGGCTGAGGCGGCTTGGCCTCAAACCCCTGGCTGGTGCTCTGAATGAGGGGAGTGCTACCTGCGTCAGTGATTAATTAGCTGTCAGTCTCCTCGGGACAGAAGCTGTGTCAAACCCTGCCTCCTCCTAATATTCAGCTTCTCTCTGCATTCTTATTTTCCAGACCAAGCTGGGAAGTTTGTGGATATCTTCCAGAAGACTGCCCTGGGCAAGTTCATCTCTGCTCTGAGTGAGGAAGAAAGGGAGATGCTCCTCCAGTGCTACATCACAGACTTTATCGTGCTGACCATTGGTGTGTCCTCCGGTGAGGAGTTGCAGGTGGGTGTCTGGAATGAGCTGGGAAGCCTTTGGATGGGGAGAAGGGCATGAAGCCTGTGAACGAGCCCTTCTGTACCCATCTGGCCGTCTCAGAGTCCCCCTCTGAGACAGACCAAGAGCGGGGGGGGTCACAGAGCAGGCGCATTTGTCACCAAAAGAGTACTTCCACCTGTACAAACGGACACATGCTTGAGGCTTTGTGAAGCATTGATTCTCCTATTCCAAAGAATTTTGCCAGGATTTCCAGGACAAAATGAATTATAAAATTATTTTTTTAATTTTAACTTTTTTTCTGAACTTCCAGTGCCTGCGAATTGCTTTCCTGTCCTGCATAGAGGAGGGGAAGGCAACAGCTCTCAGAAGAGAGGAGGCGGTGCCATCCTTGCCTTGGGTCCACCTTGGGTATGATCTGTTCAAGAGCCGCCTGCAGAACTTCGCTCGGATCCTGGCTGTGCACCCTCGTGTGGTTGACTACCTCAGTAACCAGGAAGGCTATGGGATGCCACGCTCAGAGATGGTAGGGTCACTACCAGGCGCTTTGTGATCCTCAACCCTAGCAGAGCGCTCTGTCTTTACCCAATTAGCTAGTGTCCAGTCACCTCTTGATTTCGGCGACAGTGAAGTGGGAAGCACAAGCTCAGTCAACATCCTCAGTATCAGGGATAATCTGTGATCTTATCATAGAATCATAGAATGGTTTGGGTTGGAAGGGACCTTAAAGATCATCCAGTTCCAACCCCCCTGCCATGGGCAGGGACACCTTCCATAGCCCAGGTTGCTCCAAGCCTCATCCAGCCTGGCCTTGGACACTCCCAGGGATGGGGCATCCACAGCTTCTCTGGGCAACCTGTCCCAGTGCCTCCCCACCCTCTGCGGGAAGAATTCCTTCCTGATATCCAATCTAAACCTCCCCACTTTCAATTTAAACCCGTTACCCCTGGTCCTGTCACTACAGGCCCTTGTAAAAAGTCCCCCCCAGCTTCTTGGTAGCCCCTTCAGGTACTGGAAGGTGCTATAAGGTCTCCCCAGAGCTTCCCTTCTCCAATCATTGCCACAAGCAGGATTTAAAATAGTTTGCCATGCTTTCGCATCAGTTAATAGGATGTGAATGATCTGATCCATGATCATGAGAATTCCAGAGCTTAAGATGATCAAGTAGAACATTATTCAGCAGAACACATGGTTTAGCAAACCAGGTCGAACACTCAAGGCTCATAAATAATTCTGGAACGCCACTGTTGCGCTATGCTCACACCCGGTGTGTGTACCCAGGTTTTGGATGTGTTAGCAGCAGTGGTGTGTGCCGAGGAGCTGGAGAACCAAGTGCAGACAGCCCAGCCAGAGACGTGGCTGCAGAAAGTGAAGAATCTTCGTATGCCCATGGAATTCCTTTGTAAAGAGAAGGATTTACAGAGGAGTGGGAGCCTGTGCCATCACCTGCTAAAAGAACTCGAGTGCGTACCGCAGATCTTCTCACGACCTTGATCTTTCGCCTTGCTGTTAGTAACAGTGTTGGTACAGGCGGAAAGCTGCTCTGGGGCTACTTTCTACTAAGTTCAGTTCCTACTAAGCTCAGTTACATACTGAGCATCAAGAACCAGATCATTTTTCCTCACTGCACGTAGATTCTCCCTCTAAATCTGGCAGTATCTTCCAGTTCATTCCAGCTGGGCTTGGGGCTTATTTAAAACTCATCAGGTTCCTGTTAACTGCCGATGTCTCCCCACTTCATCCCTTGGGCACAAAGACTGAGAGATTGAAGACAGTCTTGTCTCTTGGAAGACAAGCCCAGGGAGCTACCCCTGTTTCTCACAGAATTTTAGTTTAACCGAAGTGAAGAAAGTGTAGGTAGTTGTGATTATTATTTTAAACTACGTACTTGATCTAGAAGTCGGGTGTGAGGAGGTCTTTGCAGTGCTCTTAATTCTGCTGCAGTGCTGTCCACAGGACAGGCCCCAGTGCTGTAAGCTCACCGTATTAGGGGCTGTTGTGTGTGTTGTCCTTGACACAAAAGCCGGGGCTGATAACCAGTGGGCAAAGCAAGAAGTTGTGTGGGGAGCACACAAACGCTGTAGTGGTGAGCGTGAAAGCAGTGAGCTCGTTAGC
>NW_010227655.1:17395-18244 GCF_000690775.1 Eurypyga helias | reverse complement strand
CTTGCCTAACAGCTGTAATTTGAAATCACGCTTTCCTTCCCACAGGGTCTGCTGGAACCGGGTCTTCTCCATGTCTCTGTTTGTAGAACACGTGCTGGTTGGCATCGACACTCTGATGCCAGAATTTGAGGATACAGTGAGAAAATACACTTTGCTTCTTGCCAAGGTAAGGAAACATCTGCTTTCACCTCTTCCCTGTTTGCTCCTGCTGATCCTGTGAATTTTTGTCTCGGGTGTTAGAGCTGAGTCATTTAGATTTGTTGTAGACTCATGGAATAGTTTGGGTTGGAAGGGACCTTAAAGATCATCCAGTTCCAACCCCCCTGCCATGGGTAGGGACACCTTCCATAGCCCAGGTTGCTCCAAGCCTCATCCAGCCTGGCCTTGGACACTTCCAGGGATGGGGCATCCACAGCTTCTCTGGGCAACCTGTCCCAGTGCTCCCCATCCTCTCCGGGAAGAATTCCTTCCTGACGTCCCATCTCCATCTCCCTCTTTCCGTTTAAACCCATCACCCCTTGTTGTTTTCCTCCACAGTGTTTTCAGCACGGTTCAGACATGAAGACTCACCCGACTTTCGTTGCAGTGATGAAAGTGCTGTGCGAATGTAAGGACGAAGTCAGCAACACCTGTCCCAGTGCTCCCCATCCTCTCCGGGAAGAATTCCTTCCTGACGTCCCATCTCCATCTCCCTCTTTCCGTTTAAACCCATCACCCCTTGTTGTTTTCCTCCACAGTGTTTTCAGCACGGTTCAGACATGAAGACTCACCCGACTTTCGTTGCAGTGATGAAAGTGCTGTGCGAATGTAAGGACGAAGTCAGCAACAGGCTCTACAGGTAGGGAAATC
>NW_010227655.1:0-17322 GCF_000690775.1 Eurypyga helias | reverse complement strand
GAAGGCCAAATGAAAAGCAGTAACTTCCATTTTGTTCTGCACCCTGAAGCTAAGCAGTTGGCCAACGAGTCTTACATTATCTCCTCTTGGTCTGGTGCAGATGAACATCTTACTAAAGGCTTTTGGTTAGACAGCATTGAAGTAATTGTGTTCATGGCTGTTTCTGCATTGCAGTTACGGTCTGAGCTCATGTCCGATCTGCCTGGGAGAGCCAAAGGATCCGGTCTGCCTGCCTTGCTGCCATGTGTTCTGTGAGAAGTGCATCAGAATGTGGCTGGTTCCAGCACAGATGCACTGTCCGTACTGCAGAGTTGCCATGGGAGATGTTCAGTTAAATGTCTCCGTGGAGCTCAGGTAATCCATCCTGGCCCAGGTGGAAGCATTGCAGTGGGGCTGGCTGTGTGAGGAAATTCTGATTCTCAGCTCTGAAGTTGTCAGCACGAGCAGAATGGGTGGAGGGGGCTCTGCTCTGCCCTTCCCAGAACTGGAACTGGTCCTGTCCGTTTTCTATCAAAGGAAGGGAGGAAGCTGGCCTTGCCCCATAAGAAAACAGCAGCTACAAGCCCCTGCAGAGCTCAAGCCCTGCCAGTGGCTGAATCAGACGAGGGAACTGCTTGTCACCTTGGATTGCTTCGTGACAGCTTAGCAAAAACCTCTCAGGAAACGTGGCTGGCATCATCCTGCTGTTTGTGATCTCAGTTGTCACTGTCATACAGCCTTTGCAGACACTGCTATGGAAGTGCTGTGCAAGTGCAGCCTTTTGGAAAGCTGGAAAAGTCTTACCTTGGTGACTTTTGCCTGTGTCTGCTTTGCTTCATCCACTCTTTCAGGGGGTCTGTATCTGAACGTTGTCCTCATGCTTTTACCCTTCCCCCAGAGATGCCATAGCGAGAAGCGCCCAGTTCCGGCAGCGGTGCAATAACTTCTTCATAGACGCGGTCACTACCATGTGCTTCAAGGACAATGAACCCCCCGAGGCAGAGGTGATCCAAGAGCTCCTTAATCTGCTCTTTGTCCACAGGAGCCTCCTGACAGGTTCAGGTGAGTCCCTTCATCCTGATGCTCAGCCTCATGGAGTTGATTCTCTTCCCACTTCCTCTCACCTGCCAAACTTGCCTTTTTCTTATCTCCTCAGATCACCCTGCTGTCTACACAAAATTTCTGTCCCCGTTTAACGAGGAAGTGGATGAAACTCCCATTATCCGCTCAGTCATGCTGAAGCTCCTCTTGAAGTACAGGTGAGCCCTCAGAGAGCTGAAGGATGTTACACTGGGGCGAGGTGCAGCTTTGATTTCCATAGAACCAATCTGTTCTCACTTCCGTGCTCTTCACTGAATTTGAATCCTTAAGGGTGAAACTCATCCCGTGCCTTTGTGTTAGTTGTGCAGCTTGGCTGGCTTGCATGTAGCTTGCGGTGAAGTATCCGACCAGTGTGTGCCAAGGTTTACCGAGCTGTCCTTAACCTAAACCTCTGCTGAAGGTGGGGAGCTTGGGTAGCCTAAAGAGGGTTCTAGGTCAGCAAAGCCGTACTCCTTATCCACAGACATTTAGTCATGGACGATCTTGTGTGCTGTCGTGGCTTAACCCCAGCCAATGGCTAAGCACCACACAGCCGCTTGCTCACCTCCCCCCTCCCTCAGTGGGGTGGGGAAGAGAAGTGGAGGAAAAGATAAGAAAACTCATGGGTTAAGAACTGTTTAATATTTGAAAATAAATGAGATAAAATAATGATATGACTATTACTATGTAATGAAAATTCATGAAAAGGAGAACAACAGTAGGTAAAACCCCAAGTGACACAAGTGCTCTCACCCGCTGACCGATGCCCAGGCAGTCCCTGAGCAGTGAGAGCCGGAAAGACCCGAGAGCCAGGCTCAGTCAACTCCCCCCAGCTTATGTGCTGAGCATGACGCTTTAGGAAATGAAATATCCCTGTGGTCAGTTTGGGTCAGCTGTCCTGGCTGTGTCCCCTCCCAGCCTGTTGTAGGGAAGAAGCTGGGAACAGAGGGGCAGGATGAGAAGCTGAAAGAGTCCTTGGCTTAATGTAAACACGGCTTGGCAACAACTGAAAACATCAGCGTGTTGTCAACATTCTTCTCAGCACAAACCCAAAACACAGCCTCAGTCTAAAACCATCAGTGTGTTATCAACATTTTTCTCAGCACAAACCCAAAACACAGCCTGGTATTGGCTCCTGTGGGTAAAATTAACTCTGTCCTAGCCAGACCCAGCACACATGCCTACACAGCCTCCCTGTGCAGTCAGTGCGCAGGAAGCCATTTCTCACGCGTGGTCATCTCCCAGGTCGGATGCCTGGTGCCCTAGAAATGCTAATTTGTTATTGCTGATGATAAAACCCAGCTCAGACGCTGATGCTAGATGTGCCAAAACATGGCACAATTGCTTTTCCATCTTCCAGATGGATCCAGTGACCCCCCCACTTGTCACATGGACATGACCAGTAGCCAGATGGTGATTTAGAACCTACGTAGTAGCCACCAGTATTGCAGTCGTGGTAAGGGGGTGTTTCTCTCTCCTGTAGCTTCACTGAAGTGAAAAATGATGTGCAACACTACCTGTCCCAGGTGGAGCACAATGGGATCCTAGAGAAAAACGATAAAACGGAGCTCTACTTGCTTTTTGTGAATTGCTTGGAGGTAAGAGCTGGGCGACATTGCAGGAATGAAAAACCAGCAAGTCTGCCGCAGTTTCTGGCAAGTTCCTTGTGCCCACGAGCTGCCCCACCAGAAAGCCCCAAAAGGAAGATGATCTCAAATCACCTGCTCGCCGGTCACTAACCTTGCTTTCCAGAGCAAGGCTGGTGTGGTTTTGCAGCGCTACATAAATATTTCTCTCTCGGACGCCTTGGTGTCTAAGTGTTAAGTGGAGCCTGATAAGACCCAAACTCCAGCGTAGGGGTGCAGCAAGCAGGGAGATTTCTGGTTGCAGTAGTCCACTACTAGACTACTCTCATTTTCAGACCCTTCCGTTGGCAAAGCTTTAGATTATTATGCTGTTGGGACTGTTCCCTTTCCTCCCCTGGCATAACTTTTAATGCTTTGGATGACTTTAAGCAAACTTGACAGCAGGGTAGAGGTTTCATTTCTTACAGTTTTCATCCAAATGGTGACTTTGTGTGGATAAGGTCAAACTTTGTGTCCTTGCTAAGGGAAAGCCGGGTAGGGTTTGGCATCTTGGCACACGCGATGTGTGTTTCTGCATGCGCGGCCGGTCAGCACGCTCATAACACTCCTGCTCAGCTACGTGTGTAGGAAATGCGGGAGAGAGCTTGGGCGTGTTGCTGACGGGAGTGTTTGATGTGGCAGAGGTTTAGGATAAGCACCGGAGAGATCTCGGGGAGGAGCATTGGGGTGGAGGGTGGCATGGCAGTTTAACGCGGTGAGGGCGCGCTGGAGGTAGAACGTGCCAATGCACGGGACATCTGGTCTTAGGGGTTCTGCCACTCATATTCTGGCCCATCTTTAGGATTCCATCTGTGAGAAGTCCGAGGGCAGCGTTGGATCTGAGCATATCAACAATCTGCTTAGAGACAGAGGCTTTCCAGACAACTATCTCCCAAAGAACAATCAAGAAACTCCTCAGGAATCGTCGGTCGAATACCTGCAGGCGGTAGCCAAGGTTCGCTTGTACCTGAGCAAAGCTGCGGAGCTGCTCTTTGACCTGCACGAGCGCACGGGTAAGTCATCGTTCCGCTGCCGACCGGAAACGCTGCGTGCAGAGCAGATTCACCGCGGGCGGTGGGCTGGACGTAGTCAATGCCCCTGTGCTGCACGGGGACTTGTTCTGATGCGTCCGCCGAGTGCACCGGCTTTCCCTTCTTCCCTTAGGAGTGTCGGTCGTTATCTGTCTCTTTGCCGTGTGTTGAACGTGCTCTGACTCGTAGGAAGGCTGTGCGGGTGACCCTAGGGTGTAGTTACCTGGCACTTACCTGGAGAGTTACCTGGAGACTTGTTTTATCCTCCGGATGCCAACAATGAGATTTGATTTAGGACCAACTAAATTGAACTTTAATGAATAAATGAATAAAGCGTAAATGATGCTTCAGGTACAGGACTGCTGCATGGCTTATTCTTTTATATGGAGGAAAAAGGATGAAGAGATACCTCCAAAAAAACCAAGTAAAAGAAATTTTGAGCTGATTTGCTGACCCAGGAAAGGAGAGCAGTGTGGGGAGTCTGGGATACTTACACAGGCCATGAAGCACCAAAGTGAGGTAACATAGTGAATTCCAAGGGACTTCAGTGTCCAGCCCTTGCGTTGAGGATGTCAGGCTGGCAAAATGCATCCCAGGAGATCATTCTTAGGGAGCACTGTCACCTTGGCAGTTGAGACAAGGGAAGGCCATTACTGAGCAAAAGGGAAGAGCTCTGTGAGTGAACTAGTAATGAATGCGCAAAACCTGGCCCTGAGAGAAGGAGCTACTGGAGAGGGTCCAGCGCAGGGCCACGACGAGGATGAAGGGCCTGGAGCACCTTCTGTGTGAGGGAAGGCTGAGAGCTGAGTCTGTTCAGCTGGAGAAGAGGAGGCTGAGGGGGGATCTTATCAATGCTTATCAATATCTATGGGGTGGGTGTCAGGAGGATGGGGCCAGGCTCTTCTCAGTGGTGCCCAGTGACAGGATGAGGGGCACTGGCCATGAACTGGGAAACAGAAGGTTCAACCTGACCATGAGGAAACCCTTCTTGAACAGGCTGCCCAGAGAGGGGGTGGAGTCTCCTTCCCTGGAGACTTTCAAAAGCCACCTGGACGTGTTCCTGTGTGATCTACTCGAGGGGATCCTGCTCTGGCAGGGGTGTGACTATGTGATCTCTAGAGATCCCTTCCAACCCCAACCGCTCTGTGAGTCTGTGAGAATGGAGGTAGAGTATGTCATCCTCTGCTGAAGGAATGAATCACTGTCTGAAATCCAGCTGAGGAAACACTCTAGATAAGCTTCTGCAGATGAGAGGGCTCTCAAGTGCTCCTGTGTAGTCAGTTCTAGTAAAAGGAGTGTGGTGCTACAGCTCGTGCTGACAGAAAAGTTTCACAGGGTACAATGTGGCTTGGCCTTTTTTCTTTTTTTCTTTTTTTTTTCCCTCCAGAGCAAGACCAGGTAGAGGAGAAGCAGCGTTACCTGTCAAATGTGAGGGTGTTCTGTAGCCTGGCCAAGAATGACTGGCATCACGTTTACCTAGTCCGGAAAATTGCTAGTCGGTACGGGATGGAATTTGCTCAGAAGCTGATCACGGAAGCACAGTTCAACTGGGTGTTCCCAGTGGAAATTCTGAAACAGGTAACCAAGAGGTGTCCCCTCGGAGATGGCTCTGGTCTCCTCTTCAGCTGGGGCTGCTTTGGGGTGTTTCTACTGTTGTGTGGCACTGGGGGACTCCCCACAGTGGGACTGGGTGTGAAGGTGACTTATCCTCGCCCTCTATGGAATGGAGCCTCTTACGGCAGTGAGGAGCCGTTTGGGTTGCTGTGCCCGCCCGCTGTCTCTTTGCAAAGGCTGAAGTGCCCCAGTTCTTGGGAGAAAAAGGAGATTTGGCCCTGTGCAACAGCTGGTTGATGTCCACAGTGCTCACCATGGGCTTTTTCCTGGATAGGTCCGGAACAGCCAGTGTAATCCCATCGATCGTTACCTGGCATGCGGTGAGAACTACAGAGTCCTGCGTGATGCTGTGGGGAAAGCCATGATTGAGGGCAAGACTGAGGCTCTAATAGAGGCGGAGAAGGTAGGGGGCACGTTCTCCTCACCATAATCCTGCTGTGGGTTCTGGATGGCCGGAATTTAAGCTTTGTGTTCCTGCTGGCAGCGTCTCTTCCAGTGGAGATGCCTGGGTTGCCTTTGCTTGAAAGTTCCAGAGGCTTATGCTGGCAGACACACTTGCTTTACTTTCTCACCCGTGTTGTAGCGTGTGTAACTCAGGTTATTTCTGTTGGTTGCTTCATCTCGCTTCTCTCCACTTGCAATCTACCTGCCAGCGGTTTGGTTTGCAGTAGGCAGTGCTGGCACCTTGTAGCCAACCGGCTGGAGAGCAGGCAGATAACCAGAGAAGCTTTCTGCCCTCTGCCTCGCCTTGTGTCTTGCCCTGCAAAACTCAAACAGGCGATTTCCGTGCGATCGTACCCTTTCTCCAGTATGTGTATTGCGTAGGAAAGCCTTGAGGAAGGAGCATGTGAGCAACGTGCCTTTGAGTGTCTCCGTTTGTTGCGATCTGGCTCGGTGATTTTGGCAGTGATTTACGGTGTTTTTGCTGGCGTGTTGCTTTGATTTGAAGGCACGTACAGGCAGCTGCCTAGTAAGGTTGTAATTCCAGCTGGATGTGACAAGAATAAACACTTCAGAGCTTTCTGATGTGAACCCCTCAATCGCTTGAGTGCTGTCAGATCACTCACTGATTTATGGCTTGAGCACCCATTTCTGCACCGTCCCCCTTCATGTGTGGGGAGAGCTTTACCACAGGCCAGCTGAAGCCTGCGTGTCCAGTAATCAGCTGAAACCTTGTCCAGCTTGAGCTGTGACCACTATAGCCTCTTCGCCACCATAACGTCAGTTCTTCTTTTCTAGGCATCGAGCAGCTCCCCGGCTGTCCAGTCTGTCCATCTGCTCCTGGCTATTTTCAGAGAGGTCACTGCCCTGTATGGAGTTAGTGACTCAGATCTTCACCCCCAACAGGAGGTAAGAGACTTTGGAAGCATTGGAACATGCTTCATTGATAGGGATGAATGAGATTTAAATCATGGGTGGGAGAGCCTTTTGTTGTTCTGCCCCAAATGCAGTGAAGTCCTGATCAGAGCAGAGCGAGAATCTTCTCAGAGCAGGGGCAGCACAGCATGGGAAGCAGCTGACGGTCCTCTTTGGTGGGCAAGATTTTTTCTTTTTCACTATATGCTTTCAGCAAACAGATGCCATGACTCAGTTCATCCAGAACTCCCAAATCCTGAGTTCTCCAGCCCTGCAGCGCTTCGCAGATTGTCTTGTGAGGAACGCGCTGCCGTCTCTGACCGTGGACCCTCAAAGCTCCAGCGACAGTGCGGCGCTAATTGAGATGGCCGTTCATACCGCCGCTGTCTTGCTGTGTGGGAAGAACCCCATCCTGCGGCCCCTGAGGAATCTGGCGTTCCATCCGCACGCCATGGAGGTAGAGGTTTAACTCGATTCAGCACGTGGCGGGTTCCTTCCTGTGTCTGCTGGATCCTCTATAACCTAACCTTTCCTAACATCAAAAGCCCATCTTACTGGTGTGGCTGCGAATTACTGATGTATTTCAGTGTTGTTGGGATTAATTAGCACAAGAGGCAGATCTGGACTGGTACTTCTTTAAGGTACCTCTGCCTCCTGAGCAGTATCAGGCAAACACTTTTGCTGCTGTTTGAGTGAGCGGGTCTGAAAGCAGCTGGCAGGTTGTACTGCGGAGACCTGTGTGATCTGGGGGATAATGGCTCATGGAGCCCTAGGCTGAGCCAGGGTGGAGGCATCTGCTGCTCTAAGGAAATGCGCTGGTAGGCACCAGGGTACGTCAGGCCACGCCAAGAGGAATCCAGTCCTTAAGAGTGGATTTTCAAAGGTAGAGTTGGAAAACGTGCATGTGCATCATCTGCATGACCTCTGCTTTCAGATGTCTCTTGTTCCCCATCGTGAGAAGGAACAATGCTACAGGAAAGGACCGGTTTATATATTCATCACCCTTTTTCTTTCCTCCTTAGCATGCTTTTCTGCCTACGATGCCAGAAGATATCATGGCTCAGGCGAGGACCTGGGAAGGAGAGAGCAGTCTGCACTGGTACAGTAAGTGCTCCTGACTGGCTGTGAAAGAACGTGGAGGATAGTCCTTGGCTTGTGAATGAAACTTCCAGATGTGAGGATGGACACACTCCTCTTCTTAGCATGAGTTATCCTTTCTAAATTAAGATTTGTAGCTCCAGGTTATGTGGGTGATGCACCAGAGCGCATGGTGCTCCTGCTCAGTCTCAAGCTGATAGCTGTTTGCAGAGTTTGAGCGTGCAGAAGACCTGCCCTGTTACTTCTGCCAGTGGTAAAGTGGTGTGAGCAGAAGAGGAGCACGTTGCCACCTTCCTGGCCAGCTTTCAGCTCTCTGCTTTCCACAGTAGGATCTTACTGCAGCCTAAGGAACTCAGGGGTGGGAGGATTCATGCCTACCAACCCATTTAGTACCCGGTAGCAGAATCTTTCAGGCTTCTATTCCTTGTTTCTGAAGGAGAAGCACTGAAAACTGCCTCTGGTTCCTCCATGGGTCTGTCACTGCTCTGAGCTTTGGGACCGTCAGTGCTTTTCCTTAGATCATGAAGCGTATTTCTTGCTCCAAGATGATGGTGCCTAGGAAAGGAGATACCAGGGGCTTCACAAATGTCTGTCTTATAACACTGTCCTGTTTGTTTCTCTCGGTAGTGTGTCCGAACGGCCACCCCTGCACTGTAGGAGAGGTAAGAATTTGAGACTGGTGGGTTTTTAAGCAGGTGATGTCTTCAACAATAAACTGCTTTATTTAGTTTATTGGTTTTAGTGTTCTGTTGCAGTGGTTCCTTTTCTAAACTCTAAATTAACCATTTTGCTGTTGCAGTGTAAAGTGTAGAATAGCTCTAACACAGCTTTTACCATGAATCTAGGAAACCAGAGTGGCAGAGGTTCTTTGCCCAGCATTTAGCAGTTCTTTTTAATTGGATTTTTGTTTCATGCTGTTTCTCTGCTGGAGAGGTTCTTACTGAGGAATTTGGTGTTCTCCTTTTTGCTTTTTGCTAGTGTGGCCGCCCCGTGGAAATTAGCCACTGTCTGGACTGTGGTGCCCAAGTTGGAGGGAAATGCCATCAAGCACTCTCTGGCTTTCGACACTTCCAGTACGCTTTGAGTCATTAACCTTTTCGGCGCCAAACGAAGTAGTGCTTGCCTGTCGTGCTTTCAGGGCAAAAGATACCGACCGCTTCATGCTGCTGCCTGGAGGGTGGCACGTAAGATCTTGTCAAGCTGCTGGTTTTTCATGTCCCTGTTCATCGAGGCTGATGTAGGTTACGTGGTTCTACACCAACATGTAGCAACACCCAGTGTAATTTCTTAATTAGATCAGCATGAGTGAAGAGCTTCTACCAGAGCTCCAGTAGCTGTAACTTGTGCACCCTCCTCAATGCCCCGGGTTAGCACAGCCCTTGTGTGCAAATGTTAAATTGCTGATTCTAACAGCAGCGGCTTCTCGCCTACCAGCACAGAGTTGGCTGATCTTGCCCTACAGGGCTGGATGTTGCCTCTTTCGTAGCAAACCTGTTGGGAAGAGATGTCCAAGGAGGAGTAATCAGCCAGCAAACCCAAACGAATCGGCTTATTGCTGTACAAAACTTACTGGAAGTCCTCACTCCCCTGTCGCACTCGTAATTGGCAGCTTTTGTGGCATTCAAAAGCCTTACGAGTCAAAAAATACATTACGGAGTGTCAGACATCTCTTGTGTGGTTTTTGTCAAGGCGAAAAACCCCTGTATCTACACTTCCCAACAGGAATACTGGAGACAGAACTCAAACTGGCCACATACTCGGAGATGCACAACACAGAGAAACAACGGCAGTGTCTGATCGGGCCATGACCCCGGTTGTCTTCATCCTGATACGCTTGCTCACGCATCTGACGATGTTGCTGGGAGCCACAGAACATCCTCAGGTACCTTCATGCGGCCACTTGGAACTATTTTTGGAAACATAGTGAAACTTCGGGATGATGCTGGTCCTTTTCATCGTACTGCCAAGTAACCAGGGCACTCTTTCAGGGTACAAGACCCAAATTCATTTCCCTACTTGCCCAGGAGCGATCCAGTTCCTTCATGCGCTTGCGTGCACCCGTGTACACACAGACCTGCCTTTATTTGCTCAGGTGGTGGGAGTGCTACAGGGTGGAGTTCACTTTCTGGTAGCTCTGCATGCCTTGTGCTTGAACTGGACGTTCCTGGCTATGCTCATTCTTCCCTTTTGTTTCTTTTTTTAGTCATTGCAAAAGATTATCAAGCCAGCCGTGAGCAACTCGGTGAGTTTTCTGAAGCAGCATATTCGGGAAGACTTGGCACAGCTGACAAAAACTTTGGGGAAGAGTGTGGATGAGACTATCAACATCCTTCATCTGGTGCTCGGCAGCCTCCTTAAGGACCCCCATCAGCAGCCAGGCCAGTGTAAGGACAACTACCTGCCCTTTCACACCTCCAAGCTCTCGCTGTGTTTTAAGAGCAGCAGGGAGGTAGCCTCTCTGCTGACTGACCATTTCCAACAGGCCGCAGCTGAGCTGAGGAGGACGATTAAGCTTTAGGCTTGTTTCTTACAGTAGCAAGGGAAGAATTTTTGGCTGTTTATTTCTCTTGGTCAAGTGCGTGGGTTTGCAAGGTTTGGTGCCTAATTCTGAAAAGGAGTTATTGAATAATAACTCTGTGACATGTTGACAGAGCTTGCTGCTCGCAAGCAGAGGTACTGCTCAAAGCACAGTAGCTCACTGTCCTCTAAATGTTGCTAAGAAGCTGTTTGGTTGGAAGAGGGATGGAAGAGTATGGTTCATCGTAGGGTCTGGAGTTCACACTGACATGAGTCGTGTCATAGAGGGATTTATATGGAACAGCTATATTTTTAGCATGTGACAGCGCAAATCAGTAATCCCAGCTCTGTTCCTTGGCCTGTCATTGCTCATGGTCTGACCTTGGACAGCTTGTTTGACCTTTCTGGGATGACAAATGACGTGTGTAAATGTGCACATCATGCGAGCGAATGACTGAAGTGAAGCTCCCAAAAACCTGTGGTTGTTGCGTGCTGCTTGGGATGACACCCCAGCTAGACTGAGATACTCGTTTAGCACCTCTGTAATTGCTCTTGGCTTATCATGCTAACTTGCAAGGATGTCACATCTGGAAGTTTGGAGAATCTAGGCTTGCTTTTACCTGAAATACTGCAGATGTAAGGGACTAAATCTTCCTGTTGTAGGGCCAGTTCAGTTTGATGATGTGCTCTCCACCAAGGAGAAGAGAAACAAATGGGAAGAAATTGTTGCAAACACAATTATTGTTCCTGAATTGGAGGTGAGGATTTTTGCTGTACAAAATTTCAGTAGCTGAGCAGTTTAAGATGTGCTTATTTAGAAGTCCGACCTGCTGCCTTCTCTCTGCTACACCTCGCCCAGCTACTCCTAAAGCCAAGCCATCTGTGGCACAGCTGCGGGTCAGCTTTAACGTGTAGGGGTCAGCCGGCCGTCTCCTACGCGTGGACGTGGGCGTCTGAGACTCGAGATGCGCTGCGGCGATTCCGTGTGGCTGGAAAAGCAGAAGTGCCTTAGCTCCGTTGGACGTGTTTGTCCGAGTGAGCCCATGGTTGTCCCAGATGGATCCTGTCTGCCTCCCCCTCCCCATATACGTCACCTCAAGCACGTGGGCCTGCGAGTTGGCTGAGCTGGAGAACAACGGGTAGCTTTGTAGCATAAACAGCTGACTTTTAGCATGTCATACTCGCCTTCCCCAGAGTTAATCCTCTGCTTCGCCATGTCAGGGAAATGTGCTCTAGTGGAGGTTCAGCGTGGCAGGACGCTGCCAATTCCAATACTTTTTTTTTTTGCTTTTTAATGCAGGATTTGGATAAAAAACTTCTGAAGTTGAATAGACAAATACAAGCGGATGAGAGAATTTCTTCCAATATGATAGTGAAAATAGTGTATGACGACCCAGCCACTTTCCTGTCCCAGCTGCCCAAGGACAGTCACATACATCATTCCAAGATGTGGAGCTGCCGGAAGAGGATTTCGGTGGAGAACCTGGGCCACGTAGTCCAGCAAAAGAATGCCAAGGACACTGTCCCTCTCCTTTGGAAGTTTCTGCAGAAGGTGGGTGCAACACGGGGATGAGACCGCAGTGTTCACACACCAGCTCGCAGGATCACAGGCTGGTGGAGGTTGGAAGGCACCTCTGGAGCAATCCTGGGCCACTCCCCGGCTCCGGCAAGGTCGCCTAGAGCCAGTTGTCCGGGCCCAAACCACTGTTGGATTATGCCATGTCTTTCCTCTCACAACTTGTTATCATATTGAGAACTGCAGGTGTAAAGTGTATTTCTCTTCTTTTAAACACTTAAATGCTTTAAGTGTTCCATAAAAGTAATAAAACCTGGTTTGTCCAAGGACAACCTTACTCACAGGCCCCCTTTCTTCCAGGAAACGGAACTGAGGCTGGTTAAGTTCTTACCAGAGGTTCTGGCTCTGCAGAGGGACTTGGTGAGGCGATTTCAGAACACCGCCGGTGTCGAGCACTGCTCGATCAGAGACTTCCTCAACGAGCCCCTCTCAGGTGAGAAGGCTGTGCCAAAACTGTAATTGGTGAAACAAGTGCTGGGTAGACAGTGAAAGTGAAAACTTCTTGAGCTTGCAATCTTAAGCCCTCCTACATTCCTCTTGTCTCCCATCCAAACGAACTGGAGACCTTAACCCTGGAGCTACGCCTGGAAAAGTCATCAGGTGGCTTTAAAGAAGAAGTAAGCAGAGGAAGGTTGTTCACAAGGGCTGGGGCAATGCTCAGACATAGGCAAGATAAATCCCTGGATGCAGCAGTGGGTATGTTGAATTTTTAAGCTCTGCCCTGGAGTAAGGCCTGCCTGAGAGGTGGAATAGGTGTCCTGCCCTTTCATGAGCAGCATCCAGGCATTTTGTGGCAACTCCTTCAATTGTGCTTAAGTACAATTACTTATGTTTTTAATTACTTAGGGAATAGTACTGAAAGGTCATGCAGGATCAGACCAGGGATCCATCCAGCCCTGTAGCCTGGGCCAATAGCAGACAATAATGGAAGACTATAAACAAACAGAGCAAATGACCCAATTCGATAACATCAGAAAACTGTTCCATGTCTCTTTAGTCTCTTTTGACCTGTTTGAGCAGTGTTCAGTGCCCGGAGTTCAGTGGTGTGCTTTTTCTTATGTTGTGGAGTTTCATGGTGTTGCCAGTAAAGGTGCTTCAGGGACTTGTCTGCCTGTTACCCCTCAGATGTGATGCGGGACCTGTTACAGAGGAGAGTGAACGTGTTTCTGTCTGTCTGGAACAAGCTGAGGCGCTCGCTGGACACCAACGGTGAGGACCTTTCTTCCCCAGCGTTGTTTTAGGAGTGGTGGAAGCAAGGGCTTGCCAGCTGTCAGACAGCACTCCCCTCTGGCAGGTCAAGTTCCTCCCACCGGTGATGCCGACAGCCTCAAAACTGCCTTGGCCATTAAAGGTTTAGAGAGATCTAGGTGGAAACGGAAGAATTTGTTTCCCTCTTGTATTCTCACCTGAACTTGCTCCCTTTAGAGCTTGTAAGGAACGGAAGGGGAACTTTCTCCTGACCTGGGTCAGCTCGGGGAGGCTTGCTCATCACGGGCTGGCCCTGGGCCACCTCCAGCAGACTTCTCTGCCCTTTCTTTCAGGGGAAATTAAGCTTCCTAAAGGCTACTGTGATGCTGACCTGACCCTGGACAACAGTCTTGAGGTCCTTCTGCCACGTCGACAGGGGCTGGGCCTCTGCTCCACGGCCTTAGCCAGTTACCTCATCAGTCTGCACAACGACTTCATCCGCTCGGTGAACAAACACATCAAGGAAGACGACAGGTGTGTTGCTGCTCCAGCTAGGCATTCTGGGGGCTCTGTTGTATTACCTGCTGCCGCAGAATCCGCTTTCCCTGCTTCGCGAAGGCTCCTCGCTCTAAACGGAGGCTGTTTCCTGCAGGTACTTGGTCAGTCCGTCAGAGGTGGCTGATCTGCACTTGATCAGTTACGAGGTTGAGAGAGACCTGATTCCCCTGATCTTGTCCAACTGCCAGTACAGCATGGAGAAGGGAGGGGAGACGTTGCAGGACTTTGATCTGGAGAGGATCCAGCAGCAAATCATCAGCAAGTTCCTGCAGGGGAAGCCGCTCATCACCCTAACGGTAAGGCGAGGCAGCTGGCCGTGCTTTCCGCAGACAACTTCTTGGCCCACGCTGGAGCCCGGCAGCGTTTGCTGCAGCCAGGCATGCATTGTAACAGGGTTAGTGCTGTTGCCAAAGCTTTACAGCCATGGGTTTCTCTCCTGACAGGGAATGCCTACCCTCGTGTACAGACGGGATCGGAATTACGAGCAGCTGTTTAATGATGTCAGGAATAAGTTGGATCAGGTGGGTTTTTGCATTGGAGGAAACGGGGCAGGCAAGTGACCCCTGACATCCCAAGAAATGTCTTGGGGGTACTTGTTTTCTGTCACTTGCCTTGTTCATCTGCTCTGAAGGCTTGTCCGCTGATCTCCCAGCATGCCTCGGTGTGTCCAAACTGGCCATCTGTTGTCAGCCAGGATTTACAAAGGAGAGGGATGTAGTTAAGCATTTTTAGTTTCCTAAATCTGGGGCTGTACCATTTTCCTTGACTTCAGCAACCTGAGCAGCAATAACGAATGGCTCTAAACTAACGTTAGCAACTGCTTTGACTTCATGGTTTTCAGCGTGCTCTCCCCAGTTCTGTGATGAACATGATCACTGGGGAGCTACAGTCTTACAGTGATGTCTGTGAGGCTCTGTCCATCACTGAAACGACCCTGGGGTTCCTGGCCATGGCTGGAGAGAATGCTGAAATGCTTCTGACGGACTACATCGAGCACGTTCTGCAAATGGGTGATCAGACAAACCCCCACGTACTGCAGGTGAGTTCCGAGAGCGAACCTCGTACTCTTACAGGGTAAAATCTGCACTGGTTTAGGCTGAATCCAGCCAGTCTGATCTCCAAGCCCAGCTTGAAAAGGAATGTGACAGAATTCCCTCCCCACCGTGTTCAGCAGCAGGGGGGAAACAATTCTCACTTTCCCTGCCGCCGGTGTTTGCAAGGTGGGAGCATCCAATAGCTGTGATGCTGGGCAGGTTCTCGCGAAACCCTGCGGAAAGGGCAGGTGCAGGATGTGCAGAAGGTCAGGCTGCAGATCCCAGCTCCGCTGTCAGCACCAGGAAGGAGAATTCCGTGTCAGCATAATTAGTTGTCATGCTAAAACTGAGAAAAGGGAGAGTGTTCAATTATGAGTCAGCTTGCAGCGACTGCGGCTCTCCTGGTGCCGAGCGGGATTGAAAACATCCCTTCACCTCTCCGAAGTGGTGACAGGGGAAGGTTTATCTCCTAATGATGTGTGGAAAGAGGCCCTTTACGGATCAAAGGCACTGTGACATGACACGTGTGTGCAACACTGCCCTGTCGCTGTCCCACTCCCTTCCGCGATACCAAAAAGATGGATTATTGGAGGCAAAACGGGGAAGAGGGGAGAGAGGAGCCTCTTGCAGATGGGCTGCTGCACCCCGTTTAAAAGGGCTCGATGAACTCCCCCTGCTTGTGACCCGGGAGGGCAGGGCGGGCTGTGGACAGGCTCCTGAAGGCAGCCCTTGCAGCCAGGTTCACTCCCCGCGTGTTTTGCTTTCAGGCGCTGAGACGATGCCACCTGAAGCACAGCACAGCCCTGTGGCAACTGCTCTCTACCTGCAAATCTGAGCAGCTTCTGCGCCTCAAAAGGGTAAGGTACACCCACAACTGCGGTGTCTCGTCAGCTGCTTCCTCTGCTCTAAAAGATGCTCAAATGTGTATGGTTGTTTTCCCCTCCCCCCGTGGCATTTTTAGGATCCTTTTGCAGACATCAATACAGCCTACAAAGCTGAGCTCAGTCCGGAGGCTGCCAAGCTCCTCAACACCTTCCTTGTCCACTCGAGGCTGGAAATGTTCCTGCAGGAGCTTCATGAAATCATCGTCCTGAAGCTGAGACGTGTCCAAGCTGTGGACGAATTCAGACCCACCTGGAGGTAAGAGATTTATGCTGCCCAAGCCAACCCAGACTTGTTAACCACTTGAGCTTCTCTGCCCCTGGAGCGCATGTGGAGATTGTTCCCTTGGCCAGCGACTGCCCTGTGGGACGCAGAGCACGACTGCGTCCAGCTCTGGGGCCCCCAGCATCAGAAGGATATAGATTGGTTGGAGCGAGTCCAGAGGGGGCCACAGAGATGCTCCGAGGGCTGGAGCCCCTCTGCCATGGGGACAGGCTGGGAGAGTTGGGGGGTTCAGCCTGGAGAAGGGAAGACCTTAGAGCCCCTTCCAGTGCCTGGGGGACTACAAGGAAGCTGGGGGGGACTTTTTACAAGGGCCTGTAGTGACAGGACAAGGGGTAACGGGTTTAAATTGAAAGTGGGGAGGGTTAGATTAGATATCAGGAAGGAATTCTTCCCGCAGAGGGTGGGGAGCACTGGGACAGGTTGCCCAGAGAAGCTGTGGATGCTCCATCCCTGGGAGGGTCCAAGGCCAGGCTGGATGAGGCTTGGAGCAACCTGGGCTATGGAAGGTGTCCCTGCCCATAGCAGGGGGGTTGGAACTAGATGATCCTTAAGGTCCCTTCCAACCCGAACCATTCCGTGAGTCTATGATCAGCATTATGCAGCTAGTTTCAAGACACGCTGCCTGTCTCTGACTCCCCTCCATCTTACACAAGCTATTTTGGGAATGCTGCTGGAATACAGCAGGAGCTGCTGTTGGCGAGCGCTAAGGATAAACACAAACGCTGCTGCAGTCACTCAGCTTTCCACGTGTATGGCTTGGCCCTAACACTTTGCTTCTGACCTGCAGCATCCCATTTCTGGGTCCTTGAGCCTCTCTAGAAACCCGAGTGGCTGTTTCATGCTTCTCATTACAAAACAGACGTGCTGGAAGCCTGTACGCTTCACGCCGTGCGTTCCTACCACCCGAAACGCTGCGTGGTGTTTGTAGTTTGCTGTACACCATCTATTAATGCTACTTTGACTTTGTTTTCCAGCCTGAAGGAATCGCTCATTCCCTACCTTGATGCAAAAGGCTCCGAGTTAGCTACAGAGCTGCAAGTGCTGTTCCCAGATGAGATTTTTCTCTGTCACGCTACAGCTACGTGGAAAGCAGCCGCTCTCTTCAAGAGGGCGTAGGGGAAGGGAGGACCCCCCCTCAGGGACTGACTGACCTCCCTCATCCACAGGGATTGCCATGACCATGGGGTCTCGGTGAGATTCCGGATCCGCGGGGGGATGGTTTTGGGGGGTTTTCTTTCACTTCAGTGTAAGTGTGATGCAAAGGTGAGATGCTCTGATGCCTCAGAAGGCCGGCGGAGGAAGGGAAGGCTGCACAGATGAACAGAGACTCTTGAAAGCAGTGTTAGACAAACCACACACCACAACCACCTCAAAACGATGAAGGATTTTTTTAAAAGCACTGGGCCAGAGGAGGATTTTCTACTCGGCGGATCTCCTGCCGCTTCAGGCACCAGCGAGACGCCGAACAGGCTCCTTCTCCCAGCTGCCCCGTCCTCGGC
>NW_010227654.1:0-23785 GCF_000690775.1 Eurypyga helias | reverse complement strand
CTGGCTGGAGTTAAACCACAACACCAAGTTTGTTTCTAGTACCAAAGGCTTTCATCTACTTTTTGGGTGTTTTAATAAGAACATAGAACCCTCACACAAAATGATGAGAATGAATCCTATCTGGGGATTTTTGTGAAGAAACAAGAGGTTTGTGTTTGCTTTTCACTAACCTTAGGCTTGAACTATTTTTGTGGAAGAAAAATATTTCAACTATTCGGAAGAGTTGAAAAAAAACCCCAAAAATATTTAGTTTCCTGGTCTTAAGATTACATTGGAGATAAAATATGTCTCTTGCCTTCATCTTACTCTATTATTTTAGTATTGATGGCATGTATCTCAGAAAGTGTAGGAAAAATCATTGACAGTTAATCACATTGCCCTTTCAGTGACAACTGGCTCCTTTACTACAGGTATTAGAGAAATTAGAGGTATCCGCTGGGATGTTTTGACACAAGGGAGAGTGGCTCTGGATCTGATCCTGGTGATGTGGATGGCTGCTTCTGGGGACTGTCAGAGCTGTTTTCCTCTGCCTGGAACTGCAGCATCAGGGATGCAGAAAGACAGGAGCATTTTAAACCATTTTCTGAAAGACCCTTTTCAGCTCCATCATCACTAGTTTTTTGGGTTTGGATCTCAAAGCAGACCGCCCTATATCTAGAAGAAATTCCATTAATAACTGTTTTTGTGGTCAGTCACACTTGCTGGCTTAAAATAAATCTATTTCTATAATTTTAGTCACACTTGCTGGCTTAAAATAAAGCTGTTTCTATAATTTACTCGAGTCACGGTAATAAAAGTTTTCTCTCTTTGTTGGTGAAGCATAGAAAATTGCTTTAGTTGATTTTCATTTTAATTTTTGCTCTGTTTTTCTCATCTCAGCCACACCTAAATTGGCCAGTTAATTTTCTGGGCTTCTACTGCTTCCCATTTAACAGAACCATTTTACAAAATGACAGGTCTGCAATGAAATAGTTATCAACAGCTAATTTACTGAAAATAAGCAACAGGGTAGCATTGAAAAACACAACACAAAAAATGCTAGTGGTGGTGTATGAATTATTTCACTGGTTTTATCTTGTTGAGACATGACAGCACATTTACAAAGTGAAGGTAAATATTCTTGGCAAAGCAGGGTATTCTGACTGTAAAAACCTGTAAATGAAACACTGAGCTGAGTGTTTTTAAAAAAATTAAATACTGCTTTTATTTTCTGGTCATATTTCTCATTTCAATTCATTGACATTGACCCTTTATGCCTCTTGATTTGGTCTCTCATTCTCTTTTTCAGTGTGTAAGTTGTAACATCACCTGTCTAACAAACATATCTAGAATTAGTTACAATTCCCATGCTGGCTGGCTGGACTTGGAGTGATATGGCCAAAGACGGCTTGCACACCATAGGTGCTCTCTGTCAGCTCAAACTGGGAACATCCCACTGTCTCAGCTAAGGAAGTGCCCGCTCACGTGGGCCTGCCATCAAATGGCAGGGTCTGTCCAACCCCTTTCTGTTCCCTACCACCAGAGTTATGGATAACTGGAGAATTTTTATATCCCTTCAGTCCACCCACCTTTCCTTCCTTCCTTCTGTGCTTCCATCCTTCTGTTCTCTGCAGATCACAGCCACAATCCTGTGCTTGCTCGCTGTCCTGAAATTTCAAATACATTATTTTTAAGTAGTGGAGAAAGGCTGGGAATGTTAAGGTACGTAGCAAAAATTGTTCTGCTCAAAAGACTAATGCCATTGACTTCACTTAAGAGCAACAGTGAAGTACTTCATATTATAGAGCTATATCTAGCTGTATGAAGAAACATCTGGGCAAATATTTCTCAATCTGTTAATAAAATGGTCATTTTAAACAATGGCAGTAATTAACTAATGGGGCAAGTTTCCAGGAGTCATAGAAAATCCTTTATTGGCTAAGAACTGTAACTCAGTTTGAACTCTTTCTAAAAGATGATCTCCTTTTTGCTGGTGGAGGATTTGCTGGGACAAATCTTATTTCTCTGTGATCTAGGGAGTCCAGGGGAATGAGCACAATTCCAGTCTTTGGAACAATAATGATTCTTTGCTTCTTAAAATTATCAATTGCACTCTGCAAGCTTTTTCATAATGAAATAAAAGGTTTTTTCCTTCGATAGGTGGAACAGATGGCAACAGAGAAGAATAATGACAATTACAGGCCCCCAGCTCCCACCTTTTTCCTTTAAATGGTGCCTGCCACTCGTATGTACTATAGGTCCAATCAAATAAAAAGGGGTAATCACTTGAGAAACATCAAAATATATTGAAAACACTCTTCCAAATCATGAAAGAAAAGTTATTCTAATTCTGTCTTTCCCCTGACATCACAACAAACTTGTTGCACTTGTGGGTCTTCATTGTAGTTTTGCTGTAACAGAAGTTGACAGATACATGAAAAAGTAGGAATAAGTTTTGTTACAGTAGAAAAAAAAATCTTGGTCTGATATCTTGGAATACAGAGGTATGTTCCAAGTTGCACTGCAATTTCAGGTATTTACCCTCTAAATTATATACACTTAACTCTACACATCCAGGGTAGAAGACATAAAGCTTTATTATTGCTACTAGGCGGCAACATATTTGTGGACATGCACAGTTCAGTTTCCATGCTAGAACAGTGTATTTTTGCATTTTCTTTGAACATATATATAAAAAGCAATTTTCCTTTTTTCACTATTGGTGTAGATTAACAAATACTACTAAGAAAACCTTTTAATATTTGCTGTGGTGTTTTTCTTTGCTAATTGCCAGAGTTGGTTGTGGCAGAGCTTGGCTGAAGGAGGGGCATGATGCGAACACTGGCACTCAGGAGTCCTAACTAGTGTTTCACTGTGAAGTGTGGAGCATTCCAGGCTGATCTGTGGAAGAGTCCCACATATAAACTTTATCCTAAGCCTAAGCAGGTAGTTAGCCAATACAATGAAGATGGTAAAGGGGGAAAACTGTAATTCTGCTGTGTTGCCCTTTGTTCCAATTATGGAAATTAAAAATGCACCACAAACTTTTCCACTGTTAAGGTGGTGGCACAAGTGGATTTCAGAGCAAAAAGTCCTCCTTGTTCCACAACTGTACAAAGACTGGTGTACACAAACCAGGCTAAGGTGCTGGAGGGGGACTTTTTACAAGGGCATGTAGTGACAGGACAAGAGGTAATGGGTTTAAATTGAAAGTGGGGAGGTTTAGACTGGATGTAAGGAAGAAATTCTTCACGGAGAGGTGGTGAGGCACTGGTACAGGTTGCCCAGAGAAGCTGTGGATGCTGCATCCCTGGAAGTGTTCAAGGCCAGGCTGGATGAGGCTTTGAGCAACCTGGTCGAGTGGAAGGGGTCCCTGCCCATGGCAGGGGGGTTGGAACT
Organism: Eurypyga helias; assembly: GCF_000690775.1. NCBI lineage: Eukaryota > Metazoa > Chordata > Aves > Eurypygiformes > Eurypygidae > Eurypyga > Eurypyga helias. Next base: position 20,407 of record NW_010227654.1, on the reverse strand, counting down.
GGATGGTCTTTAAGGTCCCTTCCAACCCAAACCATTCCATGATTCTATGATTCTATGAAGGTGCGGTGTGTGTTAAGACCTCTGAGCATCTTGGCCGTTACACACCCAGCTCAACAGATCTTCTGGTACAGTTGGGGGTGAGATAGTGTTAAATCTTCTTTATGAAGTTTCATGCTGTTCCCATTAATGAGAGCGCTGCTGGTCCGTTTCGTAACATTAGTTGTAGTTCAGTTTCACCATAACTGAAACTTCCTGGCTATAGTGCATTTCAGGCAGCAGACAGTTTAAGTCTGTTTGAAGTATACTTCACTGCAAGAATGTGCTTAGGAACCTGTCAGGCAAGCAGACCATTAGCCCTCGCAGCAGTGTTTTGCTGCAGGTGAGCTCAGAAGTGACTTCACAAAACTGTTTACTTTTTATGTGTTTTCTAGGGGCTGAAAAAGCAGTTATTGTGGCATGTAGGTACTTCCGGGTTAAACTGATGACTCTGTTACTCAAGTTGGTTTTGAATTTGTAATGTGACAATGCTGACATATGTGACTCCTTCACACTTTATAGAGGGGACTGACAAAAGGCTGGTGAAGATGCTGTTCAATGTGGCCATGGTTGGGGTAGTTTGTTCTGTATCCCGCCTGATGACTCGGAAAGGTTCATATTACAAGAGTGAGTATCAACAAGGGTTTACAATTAGCCAAAAGCTGATTGTGAGGTTTCCAGTTCTGGATGTGTGTACACTCAGTCAGAGTTAATGGGGCATTTGGTTATTCCCTTTTAGGAACAGAAGGGCTGTGTTGTTTAGTTATATTCAAAGCGTATGACTGTGACCAATCTGCTTTAATTGTTCAAATGGATGGTGTCTATTCATTTGATATATTTATAGTTTCTCAAAGTTAGAAATTATATTTTTAAAGGGCACTGTACCGATGTGGTAGCTTGCAAAGCAGTAATTAATTATGCTGTGCACTAAAGAACCAAATAGCACTCTTGATTTACCAGCTAATGTGTAACCTTTTCCACTGGGACATTCAAGTTTTTGTTGGACTTCAGATCTTCATGAAATAAAACAAAAAGTCTAAACTTTTATTAAGATACAATGGCTTTCAGTCAACAGCCCTCTATATGCACTTAGACTCGAGGTACTGTGTCTGCAGCCGGGACATATAACAGATTTTTTTTCCCAAGCTCACTCACTCTTTTGAATAGATAAAAGGTTCTTCTAGTCCTTTTGGGGAAAAATATCCTTACATATTCTCTGTTGTGTTCCTAGGCATTTTCCTCATTCTTCTTCCATTTCCTTAAGGTATTCTAATTGATCTCTATTATTCTTTTGCTCGAGATTTAAGAAAATAAATCTTCCTGCAAACTTCTGATTGCATTGCAGACCCAACTTTTGTAGGACAGACAAAGAACAGAAGGCCAAATAATCACAGCAGCAGCGTCCTTGCAGCATAGCAATAGTCCATTGCAGTTTAAATGTCAGTTTTTCTACAATCGAAAGTAATCATTCTTTTGTATAGTCACTTAATGTTTTTACCTTTAAATATTATGATGAAGCTAACAAGAAAAATTATGAAGAATTAGTTAAGTGTGAAAAATGATGTGATCATGAAGTCCATGGGTCTTTTGGCAAAGAGAAATGAAGGAAAAGAGCTGACTTTTTTCCAAACCTCTGAAGTACCTATAATTGCTATATCACTTGTTCAGTTACACACTGTACTAAACTATGCACAAATGAGCATTTTAAATATTTTTCCCTAGAAGCAGTCTTTCCAAAAAAACTGTTTGAACTGGGAAAAGTTTCCATCTTATGTTTTTGCTTAGAAAATAATGATAAAAATCAGATCTACTAGGAAAACGGTTTTTAACCTTTATTCTTTGCATAAATCAAGAGGCCCATTTTTCACAGTCTTTTTCTATAGAATTCAATTAAAGGTCAGATTTGTAATGGGGCATCCTAATTATTAATGTATTGCCTATTTTGAATTATTAATGAGTTGACATATTTGCATAATGGGTAAAGAAAATGCCTAAGAACAACTGTTATAGCATATGAAAATCCTTCCAAAATATTTGATCAAAGTCTTTTTTTCATGTCCTGGAGGTAATTTAACTTTTTATCACTGTGTCAATACTTAGAAAATAAATTAAAAATATTTTACAGTTAAAAATTAGTGTAGTTATATATCACTAAGGGGAATTAATCTTCTTTTGAGCTACTATACCAGTCATAAATTTGGAAGTTTCAGACTGGGCAGATCTTCTGTTAAAGGAAAATGCCATCACATGCCGGGTTGAGCGTTTTGTATTTCCTTACAAAGGGCAATAGTAGTTTAAGAACAGTGGAATTTGCAGGACCATGAGAATGGATATAATCATGGTAAGTACTAGCCTAATTTTATCACTGATGATTTCAGTGTATTAAAACAGTGATGGACTTCATTTGGTTAACTGAGGACTATGAATAGAACCATAGTATGCTGTCTATGTTGTGGTGAGAATATATTTATTTGAGACTGATAAACAGATCATAAATTTTTCTGTGGAAATAAAATTACTACATTTATGCACCAAAAGCTTACCAGAAGTGTCAGGTAGCATCACCATATCAACAACCAAAGCTTGCACAGTTAAAATGGTTAAGTGTAGAAGAACCTTATGACTTTTCCAACTGGGAAATCACCCAAGGTATCATGTGGAGTGACGGGTATATTCTGATGATAATTGAGTACATATTTTGTTTATTAGCTTGTTAGAAGATAGGCTGGTGTACACACAGGTCAAAGTTTGTCCTTGATTCCTGCTTTTATGACTCAATTTACTGCAGTAGATGCTTGTTCCTAAGGCAGAATTCAACGCCTTGCTTTGCAAAGAGATTTTCTTGTCATAAAATGATGTTGGGAAAAAGAAAAATAGTAACTTATGAATGAGTTTTTTCTAGGTACAATGTTTTCCTTATTCACAAAACTGAGACATTAATGGATGTTGGATCCATGGACAAAACATTTGAATACACTTTACCTTAATTTCTCAAAGGAATGTTTTGCAGAATCAAAGAGGATTTGCAAGATCAAAGATACTTTTAGTGTGGATTTTTATTCTTATTTCACAGAAATGCAAAATCTCAGATTTTTTCACCCATATCTGTTATCATTCCATGCCAACCATTAGCTACTGAGTAACAATCTGGCTTGAAGCCACTGGGAAGATCCTGTTTTGTGGTTACTGCTACCACAAACCACATTATCACTAAATGATAAAGTCTAGCTATAGGTCAAGGTCAGGTCAGGGAGATAACTAGTGAAGAAGGTAACTGTCCACAGAGCAGTCAGAATACTCATTTGTATTACATAGTCAGAGAAATCAAGTTGAAAGATGGAACTAAAAAAACCCTTTATAAACTGTAATAGTTATAAGCCTTAATGGTTATGTATAATGAAGGAGTCACACTTCTGATCAAGTGGACTCTATTAATGCTTAATAACTGGTAAAATTGCAATGGTGTCTCCTCTCTATTCACTGGCAGATATCTTGCACAGCAGGACCAGTGTGCTCAAGTAGCATCCTTTGCACATGACCTTGCTTGTGTAAGCAGGGGACATTTCACAGAGTGGACTGCATAGGATGTTTTATAGACGGCATAAAATGTGTTCAGTTTTCAGCCATAAAGAAAGACCACTGGAGATAGTAGGAAAGGGGTCAAGGAACTCAATGACACCGAATCTGTGCATGTCTTGTTATCTTCCAGGTAGTAGTGTCCTGTAACTTGTAGGCTAACCACAGTCTATTTCTAGGGCAGAGTTATTCTATTATTCTCTACTCTTCTATTTCTAATAGTGTTACCTGAGCACATTGTAATGGCGTTGTAAGTAACGTGAGTAATATTTGTCAGAAATGTTTCATCAGTTTAGTCACAGGATGAGGCAGGATGAAAATAGTGAAGTCAATAGAACCTTCGTTTGATGGAAATCTCAGTGACTGGAATGGTGCTATGACAGTTTGTGCTACATGAAGCACTTTTAATATGACAGAAATAAAGACCATTTTCCCAATTATCTCTCTCCACAGAGCAGACTTCTACCTCCATTCCACTTAGGGATCATGGAAATCAGCAGCTTGATTTTAATTACATCCTGTATTCCAAATGAATACTTACGAATTCTTACGTTTTCTTTTTTGTCCCTCCCCTAATGTCTCCTTTTACAATATGTCAGTCCCACACCACTTGGTAGTTTCTATAAATTTCTCTTAACTCCTGCCGACTTGTCTGATTTCTCAGGTTATTAAGGTTACCAAACCAATAAAAGGGACAGAAAAAAGGAAAAGATTGTTGACACTGATGTCTGGACCGCACTTCTGCAAAAGAAGCTACTTAAGATCCCTGAATAATCTTGCATATGCAGCAAAGATTTTCTGTACCAGACCCCAGTTCCTGTGTTAAGCTACAGTTGCAGAATGAAGTTGGAAAGACACATGGAAGGAGTAAAAGAAAATAATAGAATTCAGAGTAAGAATATAAGATCCTCAGTATTTTCAATAAAAACTCCTTAAGGCCTCGGTAAATGTCTTCCTGTCATAGAGCCTGTACTGCTGTCTTTGCATTGTTTTTGCCTAGGGTCTCAGGAATGGAAAGAAAATTTAGAATGATTGGTTCTCAGCACAAAAAATCGTTGCCTTGGTTCATATTACTAGAACTCTGAGACTCAGTACCAAGTTTCAAAAAGTAGTGATTAACCCACTTTGAGATAGAAAGCCTAAAGGATAAGGAAGATTTAAAAGAAGAAAAATGTGTGAAAATATATATAGGTATTTATTATAGATATTAAATAAATAGTCACGGCTATAAGGAAGGACTAGATGAGAATACCTGATTTGTGCTAGAATAAAGGTGAAAAAATGTAAGAAGTATTTTTGCTATATCTGAGGAAGTGCATAGTGTGAGCTAAATTTGCAGTGATCTAAAGCCTGCAATTAGTTGGGATCTCTGTTCTTTTAGTGACTATTTACAACTCCTCCTGCCCTCCATGAGAAGAAGAGAAGAAAAAGAAAATAAAGAGAAAAAGAAAACTTGATATCTCCATAAAGAAGAATGATAATGATATTACCAGAAAGATAGAAATTACGTGGTAAATTATATATTATACTTCATGGTAAACATATTCCACTGCAAGAAATGTTCCACTGAAGAGTATTTACTTCAGAGAAATTATAATGATCTCAAAAAACCTGGTCAGTCACAAAAGTGCTCTAAAATCCTGCAACGCGGAGCTACTGCAGTTTCATTTGTACTTCCTGCCATCAGTCGTGAATGCACTTCAGTTAATCACCTATCCCCCTTGATGAGGATGGTTGCTATTTCATTATTTTTATGAAAAATAGAGGGCACAGTTATTAAACAGATTGGGTTTTTGTGTTTTGTTAACTCTGACCTTGTTCAGCGAGAACAAACATTGGCAGGGATAGACAAACAGCAAGGCTTCCACAGAGCATCTTTCCGTAACAAAACCCTATTGTATGAATGCCTGTGGAACCACAAGAAACTGGTGGTGCAGTAGCACTTACATGGTGGAGTGGCTATCTGTAAATGAGTTGTTGAAAATTTAATTCTCTGAATACATGATGTTGTGTAGGAGGACAACGTATTCTAGAGCAATCCCCTTCCCTATGGCATTTCTTCTGCATGACAGCAATTGCAGCTCTGGGGCTTGTTTTGCTGTGGGCACTACTGAGTCTGAGGTTATGGAGGCCGAAAGCCGATGGTGTTATGAAGACAAGAGTCCTTGGTGGGAGCAAGGTGTAAAAAACCCCATAGAATGTTTGGCAGGTACTTCTAAAGTTTAAAAAAAACCCAAACCCTGTTACACGAGTTGTACTTTTGTAAATAACCAAATTGACACTTGTGAAAAGTAAGGAGTCATCATAGCAAACCCAAGATATACACAGACTTTGAAGCTCAGGCTTAACCAATGCAAAGGATGTGTGGTTTGGGAATTCGCTAGGATTAATATCCAGTGAGCACTTCTTGTGTTTGAAATTGTCAGTAACATTGCTTGTTAGTGGTATTGGAAATGACTGGTTTAACAATATTCTACTTTCCTGCGAAGCATATGATTGGTGCCACCAAGTATAAATCAGGTAGTAATTTGCTGATCATTTTCAACAACGTTGGGTTTCCTGTCTATTGTTCCCTTTTGCCTTTCTTACTCTTTTTGTTTCTCCTCATTCAATAGAGCTGCTTGTGACAGAAAGCAGGATTTATGATCAATGACTACTAATGCAATTCTGGACTTGGGAGTTGTAGAACAACGGGAGAGGATAATGAGGTGAGTTTAAAAAGTCTCTATGATAAACAACCCAATCTCTTAACACTGGTAATTATTACATTGGTAATTATTTCTGAATGCATAGGGATGGGAGAGAACATTATTTAGCTGCATCCCAAAACCTAGCCATTCAGAGTGAGAACTGTAAGAGCGCCTTTCACAAATTAGAGAACCAAAACAGTCTATTAAGTATGGTCAGACTGGGTGTCTTCTGCTTCTTATAAAATGTGTTTCCTCTGCCATTGCAAGTCCTTATAGGAGTTTTTAAAACACGACTTCTTATTTGTGTTTGAAACATACTGTTCTATGTATTTTTATGCATCTGAAAAGTAGTCAGCAGTCATCCCATCGTAAAGTCAGATTCAGCTCAAGATTCAAACTTTAAACAACACAAACTTTTGGAAACTAGTCTGCGACACCCAAAGCCAGGAGGTCCTGATCCATATGGACCTGACTAAAGGAGTTAACCTGTGAGAGACAAGCTACTCTCTATTGTGAAATGTACAGAAAGAGAATCTGAATTTCACTCATCTTGAATATCACAACATGTACTAAACAAGGTTAAATGGAGGCAGTGTTGCTACTGATAACCACTTCTGCACTTTTTTTCGCAGTTAGTAGCTTTCCCTGACAATTGTAGCCACACTCACATGAAAATAACAATTCAGCAACAATTTCTTAAAGTTGGTATTCTAGGGGCAGCAATGCTTAAGTATAAGAAGTCTTTTCACAACTTCATGTGACCACCAGAGGTCAAAAGACACAGAAATAACTTGGGACACAGTATTAGTGAAAAAAAACCTCCACTCCTTTATATAGTTTTATGTTATGAATATTGAAAGCTAAAAGAGTAAGGCAGAGGCTATAGTAGTATCTATATAGTTTGGGGTTTTTTTAGATGTCATTCAGATGTCTTATATGGGACACAGGTTTACTATCTTCTCACAAAATAAGAACAGAAATAAATAATACATTTTGGACACACTGAATTATATTTATAGATGATTATGAATTCAATGCTGTGGGTGAAAGTGCAGTTGCCACTAACTCAATCTCTCTTAGGGATGTGAATAGGTTTTCTGAATCTTCTTTGATAGATTCTGTCTCCACCTTCTCTACAACAATCCAAAAGTTTGTGTAGACACCTCCAGAGGTGTGTGTGGTTCCCACTACCTCCCTGCAGCTGTCCTTCTTCCATAAGACATCGGAAAATTAGCATGTAAATACCATGTAAAGCTTCTTCAGCTCACCATATATAGCTCTTGAAACACATGGCTGTGAACTCTCTGGACAGTTCAGAAGTATCTTTTGCCTGCTCATACAACCAACAACTTGATGCAACAATTTGCTTCCAATGCAGGTTGTTACTTATTCTGTTGTAGGCATGCCTCTTTGCTCTCAAGATTTAAACCACTCCCCTTTTTTTGGCTTTTAAAAAAATAATTGCAATGGAGCCTGTAAAAGAGAGAAATCTTGAGATTCTGCTGAAAATCTGCATTACAATATGCTACTTCCGAAGGTCAGGAAAGGAGGCTCCAGACTTCCCTCCCTCCCCCGAAAAGTAGTGCTTTTAAATAATTGATATTGTGCATCAAATCATCCCTCAACTTCTATTTTGCTATCATTTCAATCTGCTAAATATAGCTGGAAGATGAAAGAACCACAACTACCCAAATAGAGATGTCCAGATGTACCTTGCAACTCCTGAGCCTCTATCCTTATTATTTCACTCTATGCCTCAATGAGAGACTTCATCCCCACTTTTCAGCAGGTATAAAAAGAGATTATGATTGTTCTGAATTTTATCTTAGTTTATGTTAATCACAAAGTTATTTAATGTTTAGCACTGGTGTTCAGCATTTGTTGAATGTTTTGAGCACTCATAAATGCTCAAGTAGTACCCCTCCTGGCCCCTGCTCTTACATATATATCATTTGTAGTCTGATTTAGTATGAGGAACTGTCTTGTAATACTAATTAAAGATAATCTAGAATCATAGAATCATAGAATGGTTTGGGTTGGAAGGGAAGTGTTTCATGTACTGTCTATGTCTCTTTACATTTATTTTTATATTTATTCTTTCCTCTATAATGCTTATTTTTGTAATTATATGAATCATTATATCAAAACCGGATGTGGTTTATATCCCTGAAACATCAACTTTTTCAGATTTTCATTTTCAAAAGCAACACAACAATTTTAAGCTCAGTATTGTTAGCTTTCTTGTGCAGGTTCAAGTCCTGATAAATACTGCATGAACAAGTCCTATTTTTTTACTGATATTTTTCATCTTCAAACTTGCTTCAATAAGTAGGCGTCAGAATAACCTATAGGGTTGACTGATTTATGGTTGCTCCCGTGACTGTCATACAGAAGTATGCTCACTTTTGCGTTTTATTTTTCCTTCTTAACACCTCTCTGCACCCTTTATTCCTTTGCTTTTAATCTTCATTCTTATCTCATATTCTTTTTTTCCACTGCTGTGTTTTCTGTACCATGCTCCAATTAATCTTCTTCATCTTACATCTCTCCCTGATGAGCTTGAATTTCCTGGCTGGAGTGATCACTGGCCCAGGGTTTTTCTCCCTTGGTTCTTGCAGCATTTTCTTACAGCTGTGCACTTTCCCTCCTCCCCTAATTGTTGTGGGGTTTGTTCTCATGCCTCAGGTGGGAGCAGGAGCCATCCACCAACCCACCCAGTAAGGTAGACTGTGGAATTGGTTTGCTTTAGTAAAGGTGACAGATGGTTAGGCATTCTGTCATGGTGAATTAGTATTATCTGACAAATGTTTGAGGCGATTACTACTCCAACAGCAGAACAAGTCAGAACTCTCTACAAGCCCTTACCTGCTGTAGTTTTCTTTTTGCTAATCATCCTTAAGTCTCTCTGGTGTCTAAAGCATTTAGAGGCTCATACATGAAGCCATTCATACCATTCACAAAGTATGGCTCCCAAACACCTATCCATAGACACGCTGTTCAGAGTACAACTGAAGAACTTGGGTTGCTTTCTTCAGTTTGCTGTGTACCTTAATCATATTTTCTTCACTATTTGTGGGAAGGAGGTTTTTTTCCCTCTTCTGTCTCCATTATTTGCACTGGTTTTAACTAAGCGTATGCCATGACTGGGAGGTGAGTAAAAGGACAGTGGTGCGGCCCTTTCAAAAGAGCACGCTTGCTCACTCGGCCAGTTTTCCCAGCCTTTCAGAGCTCCAATTAAAATCCACCAAACACACAAGAAATGTTGGCACAGTAGTTTGAAAGCATTTGTTGTAACAGTGTCAAAGAGTAAATAAGGATTTTAGGGGATCAGTGTAAGGTGTTTTGTTTCAGGTGGATTATTTCTAATGGAAGTGTTCTCTTTCTTCCACCTAGAAAAAAGGGCCTTGTTTACCTTTTAAAAAAAATTATTTTATTGGTTAAAAGATTGAACAATGAATCTTCATATTTATGTTTCTTATTAATAATGAAAACGTTCAAAAGTTTTTGTGAGTCTGTAAAAAACAAAATGTAACTGCACACACTGGAAGCAGTGCTGTGATATCCTAGGAAACCTTATATATGCTGGCAAATAGAGAAGACTGAAGTGCTCGTTCACTGTTTAACCCTATTCAAATTGTCCATTATGTGAGTGAGACAGGAAAAATAATTTGCTGTCTCCAAGGTATCGCTGAAAGGATCCAGAAAGTAACAGCGATGTTACCCATGTTCTCACTTTCAGGGTGGGTTGTCCTGTAAACATGCAGGGAGGGCTGAGTATTTAAATATCAGGAAAAAAAAAAATCTATTTTACTGGAAGAGTTTAATGAGCATTTATTGTATATTACATTTTAAGCTGTATCCTTTAGCCTTCAAAACTATACTGACTAATTAGAGGTATATGATCAGTGTAATTATCTTCTGGCAATAAATTGAAATACATATTCATAGTAACATGGATTTCGTCTTCTGTGAAATGGTCCTTATAAAAACAGCAATAGTTGATATGTCATTAGAGCATATCAGCAATTAATCCTCAAAATGATCAATGGAGAGAATGTCCTTTTCTCTCTATCTCTGGTTTATTTATGTGTTCCCATTAATTATGCCTAATTTTCTGTTGGCACTTTTCTTCTTAATGTAATTTAATTTAAGCATATCTTTCCAGAGACTTATTAATAGGTAGGGTCATTTATATTGTGTAGCACAAATATTTTATAATCCACTAATCTTGACAAAAAGGCAATGCCTGCCTCATAAAAAATGTATGAGGAGTAATGGTTCCCTATTAATAACTTATTAGGTCAGATCACACAGTTTGAAGTGTCTATTACACTTTAATTTTATCAGATTTCTTCCTTTGGAACCCACTACCTTTTCTTTATCTTTTACTGAGATTTTTTTTTAACCCAGCAGCTTGATTCCTTGCCATAAACAGCTTTCAATGGGTGTTGCTTCTGTCGTACTAGCTCAGCAACCAGTTTTATATACAGGACTTTATGGAAACTGAGTGATGCCCCCAGCAGTGGGAACTTGGATTACTTTTCCACTTGAATTTTATATTTTCTATAACAATGATATGCTGATACCACTAACTAGTTCAGCTTTTCTGGCGAGGCAGGATATTGGCTAGTCACTGTAGTTCTTACCTGCTCGTTAACCCCTAATGTCCTGTCTGAGGACAATGAGCAGAAACTTATTCCCAAGGGTGTGTATGTCTATTTCTATATGGAACACCGGCTCAGTGAAGACCAAGGGAATATCAAGGGGTCTGAGGGTTGATGGTGCTTTGGCTCCTTTCATCCTAGTTTGAGGACCCATCTCTTTCCTGATATCCATATGCCTCTGGGGCTGGATTTGGGTCCCACAACATTCTCGCTTCTCGGCAGTTTTAAGGGGAGGCTCAGCGGGGTCAGTCACCTGTAAACCCTTATAGTTCAGGGACCTGGGGAGTGGCTGGTTCAAATGAGTCAAAACCAGCTTCTTCAAAACAAAGCATTATTTATTCATTTACCCAAAGGTACATAGCATGCAAAAGGAAAAGCAAAAGCAATAAAGGTTTACACATGTCTTTTTGCCTTCCTAACACTTAACGTTTCCTTTGGGGGCTTTTGCTAGGATTGGGAGAAGCTGACCATCCTGCAGCATTTTCTCTGTGTCATTCGGATGTCCCTTGTCAGCTTTCACTAGCAGCTCCTGACGGCTTACTGAGACCTGAGCTAGGTTTTATTGTACTTCTTGATTCCTGATTTCTTCTTGGAAAAGTATCCTTTTCCAGTCTTAGTGGACTTAAGCTGGTACACTCACTAATTCCTTCCATAAGCTTCTACAGCACTATTTTTCAGTGCTGTTTTTTTACAGCTATTTTTCTGATAGCACTTTATTCTTGCCTTTACTTGATTTTTTTTCACACCTTTTTCCTTCCTTTGTAGGCAACATTCTGCAACACAACTCTGAATATAAATAGTTCATTCCTTCAGCTGTCATAGGTGCTGCTCTGAATATACCTTTACAGTCTTCCACTTCTCATGTGAAAATGTGTTTCCAGGATATCCTTTTGTTAATTTTAAAGCTGACTCCTCAGTTTCTGCGCTGTAAGAAGGAATTACATCAGAAATGAAACAGGAATTGCCTCAAAAAATCAGTTACATTTGAAACACTTCTGTAACCTTTTTCTTTTTTTTTGTCTTGCAATTTTCTTGGGTCAGCTGTGACTGCAAAAGATGAACTCCTCAAAATGTGAAACCTGGAGTCAGTTGGGCAAGAAAGAATGCTCGCTGCATCCACTCAGTGCTCGCGGTACACAGTGGTTTTCTGGTGGGATGCTTATTGTTGACTCATTGCTATGATTCCTATAGGAACATTTGGGGGTCACAAGCGGAAGAGGGGACTTACTGGAATTTAATGTGGAGTTTTATAACATGAAATACATAAGTATCGGTCAGTATGGCTGGAGGCATTGTTGTCTGGATATACAAGTCTTTTTCTGATTATCAAGCAAAAAAATATGTAGGAAAAAAATAGAAAATATTGCAGAATATTGTGCAGCTTCTGTCACTGTCGTGGACAAAATCCATGTTCTAGAAAAAATTATCTAAGGCAAAGGAGTGTGAAAATATCATAAAATTAATCTTGTATTGAGAGGTTATTTTTTTGTTTCATGCTCTATAGCTGTGTTCATACAAATCTGTACATGCTTCTGCTATGAATGAAGTCTCCCCTGATCTTTATATTCGCTATGACTGGTGGTGTAAAAAAATTGAATTCACAGAAAAGATGAATAATGACAGAATGAAAAGGTTGTTTTGTGTGGGTTTTGTTTTTTTTTTTAATTTGGAGCAGAGGATGGAAGCAAATTTAGAATTAATTTTTAGAACTTAATCTTAGAAAAAAAATATCTGTATTAGCTGAACAAATGAACTATCATCAACCTCATGAAAGCAAAAGTTTGCTTCTGGGGCAAAATAGTCCTTTGCAATGGCACAGGGTATAGCTGTCTGGAAATCAGTTTTTTAGAAAAAATTCAGGGAACTATGTGGACCAGCATAGCTGACAAAATGAGAAAAGTGGTTCTTCCCATGAATTTAGCAATTGTGAAGCTGCATTTGGAGTATAGCCACTTTTGGACACCAAAATGCCAGAGATATTTTGAAAACCTGTAGGTGAGGGGCACCGATTTGGTCAAAGGGCTGGAGCACACAACATGCAGGCAGAGGCTAGGAGAACTGAATTTCTTCAGGCTGGAGAAAAGGTGCCAAATGGAAGACATTAGTGATGTCTACACAAACTTTTGGATTGTTATAGAGAAGTTGGAGGCAGAATTTTCTCTGAGGTGCACAGTGATGGGACAAGCAACAGACACAAGCTGCAGCTAAAGTTCCATCTGGATTTAACCCCAAATTTCTTCATGTTAAGAGTGTTTACTCACTGGGAAGATTTGCCTAAAGAGACTGGAAACTCAGCCCATTTAAAAGAGCTGGAGGATGGTGTCAGCAGCCTAATACAGCTCTGAGGAGAGTCCTGTCCCTCTGGATGTTGAAGTCCTAAATTTGCGCAGAAAAAAGAAGATGTAGAGCAGGTAAGAAAAGACAAAGATGTGGTCAGTACATGGAAGTACTTTAACCAAAATGCTCTAATCCTCCTGCCTTTTATGCCAATATCATACCAGTTCTGCCCCCCCCTCCCCCCCAACTTCTCCATTCAGACTCCCAGTGCTTGGGGCTCTTTCTGTGTACTCCAATGCATTTATACTTAGCCTATCAAAGAGGAGCTCCAGCTGAAAGCATAATGACATCACACAATTTGTTTGTATTTAATTTTCAAATTTCCAGAACTTGTGCTAGGAAAAAGATAAAGTCACTGTACCTTGCACAAAGTCTTTAATGAAATTTAGGAACACACAGACAGTGGTCATAGAGAGTAAAATGAAAGGATAAGTAAAACTTACTTTTCACTCTCCGTCACTTTTTGTCTGGTTAGATCATTGATCTTTAGATAAGTTTGCTTCAAGATTTTAGCTAGAAATAAATAGTTGATATCTAGATAATGCTCTGATTAAAAAAAACCCCAAAACCCAAACCCTTGGTTTTCTCTTTCTTGATGTAGCAGACCAGACAGAAAAGCCTGCATCTTAGTCCTTAAAGCAGTGATGTGGGGAGACACTCCTGCTGCACTGTAGGTGGAATAAAACCTCTTTTTTTGATGTTTGCAGTATCAGCGGCTGCAGAATTTGAATGTATTTGAATTTCTTTTAGTTGGAAACTGTGGTGTAAAAATAGACACTGGTATTTACTGGAAGCTTAAGCCTGCTGAAGTTTTACAGATTTAGAATGTTGACTAATCACTATCAATTTAAAAGGCTGTCTCATTGTTGCATAAATTAGTCAGAATGGTGCACTCTGCTGCAAGGCTTTCTCAAAATACTTATTTTGAAAAAGTGTTACCAGATTTAGTTGGAGTGGTAGTTATAGTAAGAGTCAAGGCATATGACTGGTCTTCTAAATATCTTATAAACTCAGCTAGAGCATGTTTCTAGTGTCCTAGCATCTGGTTACTGTAAGACAAGTTGTGAAAGTGTCATGCCCAGAATGACTAGAAACACAAGACTCTTACTTTTGTTCTAGGTCATAATCTTTACTGTATTTGTTCCACATTGTTGTGAGAGACAGTAACACGGCATTTACCCTGTATTCTCTTTCTGCAAATGCTGGTATGTAAGGTCTCCTGGATTAAGCTCCTCCTAATTAAGCCAATGGCGAGGCTTCTGTTAAGTTACATATTACAAGTTTTTCATTTATCACATACCCAATGTTCAGAATACTTTCAGGAACAGAAGCAACAGGCTTTAGTTCTCTCCAGTCAACAGTGGTTTTATATAGAGCTCTTCAGCAGTATGCATAGCTTCCCAGTCAAATGCAGAACTCATGACTCTTGGTTTCTGTCACACGTTATTTCAAAAGCTTCTTTAAAAATGTCAAAGGGCGGGGGTCTTTGTGCTCATTGTAGTGCATTGTGTTAAGGGAGAGACAGTGCACCAAGACTTACAATCTGCAAGCTTAGCAAGAGTCAGAACTGATGGATTTTTCTTGGAGATTTACTTAAAGCAATCCTTTGAGGCTGGGTGTTGCGGGGCACCAAAGCGAAAATGGCGCTGCCTTTCCTTACAGTGCTAAGTGGGGCTGGAGAATTTGAATAATGCTGTTTCCTTCATCTTCGCTACAAGTATCCACACCCCTCTAAAATGGTTCTTCGAGGAAAAATACAAGTGCTAAAGCATTCAGCAAAGACAAGGAAACACTGATGAATGTTTGTGTTAGAAAATATTCTGGATTGTATATGTAAGGATAAAAAGTCATTAAAAACTATTCGATTTAATAATGGAAAGTACATTTACCTGATGGGAGCATCTATTAAACACACAAAAAAACATTGCTTAGCAGTTTTTAACATAATAGCTTGAGCTAAACCTACAAAAAAACCCCAATAACAGACAGATAAAGAAAAGAATGCATAGATAAAAACCAATAGTTCTTGAAAGTAATGCTGTGGTATCCAGGGAGAGCAGATTCTATGAAAACTGCATGAGCTGCAACACTTATAAATTAAGAGAGGTAGTTAAAATAGTTTTACAAATTTTCATGAATCATTTCTCTGTACAGTTTTCTTCTCATCATAACAATGAAGAAAATCTAAACATGTATTTCACAGTTTTTTTCCCCAAAAGAGTGCATTCCCATAACTAGAGTTTTCCAGTATTCATTTACAGGCAGATAAAAACTGATTTGTTTTCCCACATAACAAAATTATATTGCTCAAAATGTACTAAAATCATAGGGATCATTAACAAAAATCTTGTGGATTAAAACATTGTATTTAAGACAATAGCAGTTATAGGAAGCTGCCAGCTTACATGACTTTTTGGAGACAAGATGGGATCGTATCAGAGAGAGGGAAGGAGAGAAAGAACAGATCGTCTATACTTTTGGGAAATGAAAGGCTAGGCTGTGCTGGGTAAGTACAGTAAAATGGATCTATTATCTCTCCTCACAGTAGGAAGACAGGAATGGAGCCTGGCCCAGGCCACTTAACAATGCACCTGCCAGATGGGTTTATCTGATAAAAGAAGAACAATCACTTAAAGACTGAAGCAGATTATTTATTCTCTTTCTACTCATGCTGGGCAGGATCCTAGTATAGGATGTTTGGTATATATAGGTCCACACAACCTGAAGATGTAGCACTGAGCAGTGGGGCAATGTGAATGCATCTGGATTCTGGGAGCCACATAAGGGGATCACGAGGAGAAGTGAGGCTACAGTGCTTTACCTAAAATATGCTCTAAGTGATGCTCTTTGGATTTTATGGTAAGTTTTGTATAAGTAATGGTGGTTTTAGAAGGAAATACAGAACAAGCTTTGTTTAAGCAGTGTTTTAGGGAAGTATATTGTCCATTTTTCCTACCAAACACGTTTCACTGGCGCTCAGAAATACAGTTCAGTTATGCTCATAATCATTATTTAATATGGAGCATATTATTTCAACACATACCATTACACCTTCACTTTGTAAGGTGAAGGTGTAAATCAACATCTAAGTCACTACTTAGTACAATTCAAACAGCTGTCTTGAATTTCTGCCTTCACAAAAATCAATATTTAGCAAGATTCTTGTAATCTGTCCAGTCTATTTACATAAGAAAATGTTACTTTCACTGTTCTGTTTGAGGTAGGAATATATACGTTATCCAACTTCAAAAAAATTGAGGGAATGAACTGGGAATAACGGGTCACTTATTTATGAGCCCTGAAGCAAACCCTCACAGTCTCAGCTGAGTATCTACTCACTACTCAGTTACGTGGATAACGAATGCAATTCATATTCTTTATCCTGATATTCTTTTACAGGTTATATTTACACTAGAAAAAAAAATTGTCAGCACTTTATTGTAACTTAAGCCTTATAAATGTATTAGAGTGCTTGTAAGAACAAATTATAAACAAATGAAGACAGTGGAAGTTTAGAGCATTTTAAGGAGAAAGTAGAAATTACAAAGCAAGCAGAAGCAGTAGCCAGTCACTGGACTTTCTCCTCCATCTCCATAATCACCTATGAAAAATTTGGAAACTGCCCAGGTAAACTTTCACCTAATGTACAACGCAACTAATCTAAAAATACCATCTTGTTCTGTTCACCGTTGGGTGTAGAGTAGAAACACCCACATGTTTCTGAAGCTGATAAAAACCTTATGACAGATGAAAAAATGTGAGAGAAATTCTTGTTACCATCGTGACTTACCTTCAGTTCATGGCTTTGGTTTCCGGTAGGTGTGCTAGGCAATTCTCATTTTCCATTAACTCATAGACGGTGATGTGTGTGAAAATTAATGTTATTGATAATGGTGAGCAATTGATGGCACATTGTTAAAGTACAAACCATTTGATTCCACCCCCCCCACCCCCGCCCCCACTATATTCCTAATGCAGCTACTTGCTGCCTCGAAAATAACCAAATAGCCAATGGATGATATTCCTTTTAACTTCAAAATAACAAACGATGGTTTCAAACATCTTGCCATTCCTATGCTTTGACACAACAATGGTCACAGGGGAAAAATGTCTCTTTCAGCTGTCTTTAACTGTTGCCTAACTTCAAATAGGAGCTGCATGTCCTGGAAAGATAAAGTTACTGGTGAATTTTGGAGCACAAGGTCACGTGACTTGCTGGAATAGTTGAAGGATTACCATAGTATTATGGCAATACTATAGCTGTTTCTGCAGCTGCCACAAAAACACAAAAGAAATGAGAATGTTTCAAGAATTTTGCTCATAGAAGCTATGATATTTTATTTTAAAAGAGAAATAATTTACTCTCCCATTTCATGCTAGGTATAACCCTACAAGTGCTTGATATTGAGGGGGTATGCCTGTTACCACATCTATAGCCCTCTGACTTTGTTAACCTGCCTCACTGTCAGTGTGAAGTTACTGAGTATAGGTTTAAAAAAAAAAAAAAGAGTTGTGGGGTTTGTGCCTGTGTTAATGTTTCAGCAACTGAGATGGGTGTTTTGTGATATTATCAACTTTCCCTAGGCAGTCGTAAGAGACAGAAATAATTCTAAATTTCTGAATTCTGAAAGCTGGAATTCCCACGTATCCAGAGAATGGCACAAGGAAACACTAGGTCTTAGTAGGTTAATAATAGGCACCACCAATACCCAGCTGTTAAGTGTCTGTGTGTGTAGTAAGGGTCTGTACAATTGAGTATTTAGAGTGCAGCTGTGTTGGATTAGAAACTTCCTTTCCAAGCACTGTACCAGACATGGGCCATGTGATGGCAGCATTGTATCAATCTAGAAGAGCAGGACTGCTCTCAAAGGGGTTGCGGCTCTCAGAAGGGAAATCTCTCCATTTTTCTTAAAATAAAAAAAAAACCCAACCATCGAGAATGAACTCCTACAATTGGAAACACAGCACAAAGATTTAACACCAAATTTTTCTACCCAATGGGAAATACTAGAAAGAAATGTAAATATTTGACATGCCACGAATACAGTGTGGGCTTACAACTGAGACAAAGTTGATATTTTAATTTAATGAAAAGTATTTTCTCTACTGAGTGTAATAATAAAGTGCATGTGGTATATGTGAATTAAAAGCTTAGAATTTCACCACTAAAACATGTCTTTAGCAAGCATTTATGAAGTTACAGGTAGGCTTTTTTTCAGCATTGAATTAACCCACAATTATTCACTATTTGGATAGACTTTCAAGTAGAAGAATCTGAAATCTCTAAGGGCTTCAGCTTTTCTGACATCTCCAAGATGTCAAGAGGAGACAGTAGTTTTAACCTTTGGTGCCTGGTAGTGTGGCAAGCAGTATTTTCTTAAAAAATTCAAGCTTCTACTCTGTTTTCTTGTAAGTAGTAAAATAAAAGATTATATTGAATAGTTCCAGTTTATATATTTAAACTATGCTTAAAATTAATAAGATGGCAAATGATGTAAAAATTCCTCTCTCTCTCAAACTGGATTAACTCTTGCAAATGATGTAAAAATTCCTCTCTCAAACTGGATTAACTCTCATTTCTCTAAAGAGAGCATGGAAGTGCTATCAAGCCAACACAGCAATGCCTTTACTCATACTGCCTTCCTTTGGAGGGCAGTGTAAAATCAACCCTGAGCTTGCTAGAGAAAAAGGAAGGATTGAAACAATGAATTTGTCCCATTATCCCTCAACATTAGTAACATGCACATGCATGATGCCCCTCCGGCTCTGTGACTGGGAGTCTGGGGCTGAGAGCTCACAGTGGTGAGCAGGAGGATGATTCCTTGGTATCAGCTCTGCAGCGTGTGTCCTTGCTTGCTTACAGCTTTAAATGCATGGAAAGTCTTTTAAGGCTGCACTGAACAGGGCTCTACAGGGAATCAATTCAAATTACACAGAACGTAAAGTGAACTCCATGTATTTGCAGTTATTCTGTGGAAGTATATGCAAATTAAAATCCATTGGAATTACAGAGGAATATGCATTCTGTGCAATTTTATGAAATTTGTCTGGGAAGAACCAAGAGGTGTATCCTGCAGTCCTTGCAATGAAAGTGTTTCTTTGTTTTTCAGATTAAAGTAAATTTTGACTTGGGGACATGTAGGGGAACATCACATTTACTGTCAAATTAATTTATATTCTGGAAAGCTCATGGGTAGTTGATTTACATGTAAACCACTCCTTTTTTTCAGTGAGGGCCAAAGAAAACATGCTATTTGTCTATAGTTTTTGAAATTTTTCTTGGAAGACGGTAAGTCATACTGCATTTAAGCTTTTATCATCAAGGCAATAAAATAAGAGTTAACCATAACAGTCCTGACAAATCAGTAACAAGTTTTTACTCGAATAATGTGGTAGCACTGAAATACTTGCATGGGATTAGAAAGTATTATTTCACACACCAACGAATTGCGTTCGGTCCCCTTGCAGTCTATACTGTATTTTATCAAGAGGAAGAGAGTAAGTCTAGGCAGGGGACAATAGTACCGTAGTATTTAATTTTTGAGTTATATCAACTTATTCCTGTCTGGTATAAATTGGCCAGATGCTCCTTCCCAATGATCCTAAAACAGAATTGCTTTTTGTTTTCAAATGGCCAGTCTGAGCTGAAGAATGTTGATAAATAAATAAATACCAGACTCGTGGATGAACAGTGAATATAGGAAAAGGGATAGAGACTCAGGTTTTTAACCAAGTAAAAGAGAGATTATTTTTTAGATTTCTGTTTTGGACTAATCCTAGAAGATGTCCAGTAAATATGCATTTAAAAACCATTCTATTCCTAAATGAGTTACTAGTTTCATCGGTATTCCTCATAAGGAGACAGGAAATTAGATTATTGGCTAGAACATTGCAATGAGAGTAAGAAATGCTGGAGTTTAAATTTGCTAGGATTGTCTGTCTAGATTGGAACAATCTCACTGCTTATAAGCTTTTTAATGTTTACCCACATGGGTGAAGATTAATTAGTAATATTTGAAATGCTTTGAAAGACCTCCTTGCCATATGAAAAAAAATCCAGTGTATGACTACTATTCAGAAGTGAGCACTGACCATACTTTTATA
>NW_010227653.1:44687-45113 GCF_000690775.1 Eurypyga helias | reverse complement strand
CTCCACTCAGACATTGAGCCATTGACCACCACTCTCTGAGTGCAACCATCCAGCCAGTTCCTTATCCATTAAGTGGTCCATCCATCAAATCCATGTGTCTCCATTTTAGAGACAAGGATGTCTTGCGGGACAGTATCAAATGCTTTGCACAAGGCCAGATAGATGACATCAGTTGCCCATTCCCATCCACCAAGGTCATGACCCCATTGTAGAAGGCCACCATATTAGTCAGGCATGTTTAACATCTTTGTCAGTGACATGGACAGTGGAATTGAGTGCAACCTCAACAAGTTTGCAGCAAGTTTGTTGATGACACTCAGCTGTGTGGTCTAGTCAACACTCTGGAGGGAAGGGATGCCATCCAGAGGGACCTGGACAGCCTGGAGAGCTGCCAGTCTCATGAAGTTCAACAAGGCCAAGTGCAAG
>NW_010227653.1:32516-44677 GCF_000690775.1 Eurypyga helias | reverse complement strand
ACAAGTACAGGCTGGGGGGAGAATAAATCGAGAGCAGCCCTGAGGAGAAGGACTTGGGGCTACTGGGGGGCAAAAAGCTGGACATGAGCTGGGTGTGTGCGCTGGCAGCCCAGAAAGCCAACAGTATCCTGGGCTGTATCAGGAGAAGCGTGGCCAACATGTCGAGGGGGAGGATTGTCCCTCTCTACTCTGCTCTCATGAGATGCCAACTGCAGTTCTGCATCCAACTGTGGAACCCTCAACATACGAAGGATATGGACCAGTTGAAACGAGTCCAGAGGAGGCCATGAAGATGATCAAAGGGCTGGAGCACCTCTCCTATGATGAAAGGCTGAGAGAATTGGGCTTGTTCAGCCTGGAGAAGGGAAGGCTCTGGGGAGACCTTATTGCAGCCTTCCAGTACCTGAAGGGGCCTACAAGGAAGCTGGGAGGGGACTTTTTACAAGGGCCTGTAGTGACAGGACAAGGGGTAATGGGTTTAAACTGAAAGTGGGTGGATTTAGATTATATATCAGGGAGAAGTTCTTCATGGAGAGGGTGATGAAGCACTGGGACAGGTTGCCCAGAGAAGTTGTGTATGTCCCATCACTGACCGTCTTCACGGCCAAGCTGGATGATGCTTTGAGCAACCTGCTTTAGTGGAGGGTGTGCCCATGGCACAAGGGTTGGGACTATAGGTGACCTTTAAGGTCCCTTCCAGCCCAAACCATTCTATGATTCTATGACCTGGATTGAGCACTTTGGCCTTTGAGTGTCCTGCTTTAAAAGCGTGGAGTGAACGGAAACATCTGTGCATCTGGTTGCCCATGAATTCATCTCATATCTGCATATGGGCAGTTGTTCATTTTTGCATTCATCAGAGTCTTATGCTTGGGCTGCTAATTCCTAAATAGGAGAATCTCTACAAGCAGCAGGAGAGACAAAGGACAACATCACAGCAATGGTAGGGAGAGGAAGGGAGATTAAATAGACCTGGGTATTTTGGTTGTAGAAGAGAGAAGAATAATTGTGGTGAGGTATACAACAGCCTGAATTGCCTTAAGAAGATGCATAGAGAAGGATTGTTCAGTCTCATTTCATACGAGAGCATGTATGGTCCCTATGCTCTTATGTCCTGTTCATGGCAGTGGAGCAAAGGCTGTCTCAGAGAGGTTTCTTGCTCTCTGTAGGTGGCAGGACAAATAGACAAAGGAGGTGTTGGTGGAGAATGAATTAATATTCAGTGAAGCAAGGACTACATTTCCATGCATCGGCTAGAAAGGTAAGATGGTCCTCATCTTCTGGAGCAAATAGCAACAGGTGAGCCATCTGCTGTGGTGAGTAAACATGTTGGAGGACATCCAGTTTCACTGAGAGCCATACAAGAGGTGTTTAATACCCGTCTAATGCCTGTCAACAATGTTGTCTGGGGAACTGGGGGCACCTGCCTGTGGTACTCTGAGTCTGTGCAGGGTAACCCTCACAAGGATATGCTCCTTAAGAGTGTTTCATTAATCCGGTCTTGAAGTGCTCTGTTGGATCAGAGAGAGCTTGGAAGTGACTCCTCTGCAGGATGTAATTTTATCAGTTATGCAGAGTTATGTGGAGAAAGAGGAGAAAATGGAGAAAAGCAAGTGCCAGTGTGCTCTATACTGGATTACTAGTACTTCATAGTCTGTAGATGGAAAGTAAAATGGAAATGTAAAGGAAGCTGAAGCCCTGCCTCTCTTGCTGCAGGAGGCACATGCAGGAACCCAATTCAACCTCAGCCAGAAACATTCCCTCTGAAATATGGCCAAAGTCCCTGGAGAATGACCACATGGCAAGAAATCATCCCAGAGTATGCTGAACCTGAGGACCCTCCCCTGATGATAAAGATGCTGAAGCAATCCTGCCAACATCTGCAACTGCTTGAACAGACCAGCTTTTGGTTGGGCTGTGGATGGACAGGCTCTGGCTGGGGTATGGAGGCAGTGGAGCACATTCTAAGGCAGTGGTGAGAGGGGCAGCTGTGGCCCACCCCGTCCTTTTTTTCATGGGTGGAAAGTACAATGATCGGTCATGTCTGCTGCTCTGGTGAAGATGTTGACTGTGACAAAGGGGAAAGTGATTTGGGAAATGGTGGCAGCAACAACCCCTCTGATGCTATTGATCCTTTCCATATGGAAAGAGCTCCAGCAGTCAGGCCAGTCCTCTGTTCCTGTCGTCAAAGCAAAAGACAAGCCTGGTCCTTTCACTTTTTACTGATCATTATTACAGACTTGCTCTGGGGGAGGATGTACCCATCTCTGCTCTAAAGTAGCTTCGTGTTCTTCATAGGGAGGAAGGGAAGCCACAGTGATCCATGAATCTTTGAAAATGACAGGATGAGCACTATAAGCAGTAGTAGGTGGAGCTGGCTGAAAATATTACAACAAAAAGCTAAATTTTATTATAATGAGAAATGTGGCTTTATTGAAATTACAAAAAAATGTGGAAGAAAGTGTTGATCCAGAGAAAATGTTTCAATCTGAGGAAATTACACTTTAAATTAGTCTAAATGTTAATTTTTAAACTCGTGTCTCAGTGAAATTCCTAATGCTGGCAGTACTGAGATCCACTATGCATTAGGAAGCCACACAAAATCTCCTGTTGCCATAAATTCTTATTTTGGCATTTTATGGAGTGTTGACTTGCTATTTTGAGCAGTGTCTAATAAATTGTTCATCAGAACTTGAACTGAAAATTAATTGCTTCTTCCCCATTCCGCTTGATTTGGACAAAGGACTTCCTGCAAGGACATGGCAAACTTTCTACCTTTGCCATGGGCATGGGCTGTGCAGTCTGGAGTCCTCAGGAAGAAGGGATCTTCTGTGATACTCCTCTTCCCCAGTCCAGGCAGGCAAGATCTCTGTCACCCACCACATCCCCAACCCTTTGCATGCTACCTCTTCCCTTGATGTGACCCATCAATGCACACACTATTTTGCAGCCTAGACTTTATTTCACTGCACTGACTTCTTTCTTAGTTTTTGATTTTAGACTAATGTGGACAAATTATTATTCCCCTTGCAGAGGCACTGACAGTCAGCTGGGTAATTACTGTCATTTGTACTGATAAACTGGGACTCTAAGACACCCTCATTCTTACTGATAGACATTTCTCTGCAAGAGTCACAGCCATTTCTTAATGGCAGGACAGAGTCAGTGATTTTGAAGATCTGATCCTGAGTGACACATTCTACAAGAGCTTGCATTCAGCACTGGGGGAAGCAGACACTTACAGTTTAGCACATGTTTGAATTAAGTATGTCGTATTAGGACTCAAATAAGGTCCCACATAGTTCCAGGCTGAGTCAGTGTGAATGCTTCCACTGACTGTAACTGGAGTTGGTGTGAACCTGGTGTGGCCTGCATGTTTACAATGCACTCTTACCACACGCATTTTGTATTAAGTCATTTTCAGGAATGAACAAAAACTCAAATTGTAAATGCAAGCAGGCGCCTAAACTGCAGGCATGCCCCTTCCCATTGAGCTTTTGCACAGCAAGCTACAGAGCCCATCTCTTCTTGCCTGCCTTCCTCTTGACTTCATGAATCTCTCACACATACATTGCCCTAAAGGTGTAGGATCTGCAGCAGGCATAACATGGGGAGAGAGGGGTTAAATTCCCTCCTGTGGCAATCCCAGAATGATTAGGGATGCTCTGTTGGGTGTGGATTGCTGTGCCCTCCAACTGAATGCATTCAAAGTTGTCCTTCATCTAATGAATCTCTACTTCTCCCATCTACTGGGGTGCTGGGGGAGACACCGCCATTAGGTTCCTGGGCTGGTCCCCAACACCAGGATGTTGTGTTGTCATACAGCAGGGTCTGCTGCTCTGCAGATATTCCAGGGCTCCAGTGCTGCCCTGGAGCACTGACTCCACTGGTGATAGCACAGGGAGACCTTCGCTATCCCAGAGCTTGATCTACTGGGGTTGCCTCAGCAAAAGACTGGGCTTGAGCAACAAGCCCTGCAGAGAAGGTTCAGAGGCATGCTTAGGGACCAAGTATCACTAAAGCACTGACTCACAGTTTAAACATCCCAGCCTTGGTAGCACCCCATTGGCAGCATTTCTAGCTAAGTCACATCACTCAAATGATGTGATTTATCACATCAGATCAAATGAAATGATTTAACACTGCAGTTAAAGCTAGGCACCTGAATGTGCTGAAGGACCTAGGCTTTGGTCCCTGTAGTCAGCAGAGGAAAGCTGCTAGAACTTAGCCAGGCACGACAGCTTCTAGGGGGCGGAGACTAAGAGACTAAGTTGAAAATACTATCCAGCCTTTGCACATTAAATGCTGCTGATTTTTTTTTTTTTTTTTTTTACAATTCTTCTTTAAAAAACTGGCTCTGTAAGGCATCTAAGTTGCCACCCACTTTAAGCATATTGAATCCTGCCTCTGATGTTCTTAGGATTACCCATTCAGCCTACAATTAATTGATGCCTGCTCAAAAGGCTTGGTGCTTTGCATCCTCAAATGCTTTTCTTATGATTGCTAGGAAAAGTTGTCTGGTGATAGACAGGCTCCTGTCTCCTGGAGAGTTTGAGAGCTCTTCACACAGTTATGCATAGTAGCAAACTATTCAATATTTAATTGCTCTTTCTTGACTGTATGGACATTTTCTTAATGTATTAGTTCAGTAAGGTAATAGGAATATCCCAACTTGGCACCTGCATCCCAGCTGTTTGCAAAGTGTTACTCACTAAGTACTGTGTACTCAGCTCCTCACAGGGCTCTCCAGCAGCCTCACTCTGCTGCGGAGCACCGTGACGTGATGCCTGCACAGACACTGAGGACACCCAGCCTGGGGCAGCAGCATCCACAGGCAGGCCTTCTGCATAGCACATGAGCTTGACTAAGGGCAGCTAGCATCTGAACTTGAATGTTTAGAGTCCTTTTCGAGTTTGGACAGGATTTTACCTGCACTGTGATCCTCTTTGCTCCAGATGCATCCTTCCCCCCTGTACCTCAGCTGTCTTCTCACCCCTCTCACCTCTTCTCTGGATGCCATTCCTCTAAATAAAGAGCCTTCCCATGCTTCAGAAACAGCAGTCATTCTCAGGGAACATTTTGATTTGCAATAAAAATTAGCAAAAGGTGTAGGGCTTTTTTCCTTCATGACAGCCAGAAAAAATAAAAAGGTTTTGTTGGCAATGCTAGGGCTCCCAGTTGTAGTGCTTGCTCTCCTTTCACTTTTTGAACAGAGTAATGTTCTGGCAACATGCAGTCAAACCTGTTATGCTCTCTTGCCACCTGCAAACAGGTGCTGTTTAACACTTCCCAAGATGTGCTTTCTGCACCAGTTGAGCACCCAGAGATGTCTGCCCACATCCAGGACCTGGTGGTGGGTTTCAAGAGGCATCTCAGGCTCTTGTCTGCCTCTAAAGTACTCAGAACTCTTAAGGAGCTCTGCCATTCCCTGGGAGATGAGGTGATTACCATCTGTAAAAAAATTTGAAACCACTCTTCATTATCAGAGCCTATTAAGGAAATATAAAGTTGATTCCACTACCACATGCATCCAGGAAGCAGATTTCTAGATTTGGAGAGAGGTATAAGGCAATAAGCAAAATAACACAACTCAGTCACCACTTGACATGGATATTCTACTTTAATTTTTCTGTTTTCTGTTTCACCCAGAAGCATGCTTAATTTTCACAGCTTGAGAGATGTTGGGGTCTGACTCTTCATACCCCATGGTCTGAAGAGCCCTGGGAATTGTCTCCCACATTTGGCATCCTTACCTGGGGAAAATCTCAGCATGTTATAGATGTACTCTCAGGTATCCCACAGAGTATATGCATATCCATCCCTTGAGTTTTCTCATAAATTTCCATCTCAGTAGTTAATCAAGATGATCTAGCAGCCTTAGTAATGAAGTCTTGGTTTACAAAGATGCTTTAGAAATAGAGCTCTCTCCTGGACAGAAGAGAGAGCTGCCTTTAAATGAATCCTGCCTTTAAATGAATCCACAGGCACACACACTCTGAGATGTGAACATGTACCCACACAAATTTGCAGCTATTGTGCAGTAGTGGTGCCCAGTGGCTGAGACCAGCTAGAAGCAGTGATGGAAGCCAGAATTTTAGTGAACAAGACACCCCTTAGTAGGCTTGACAGAGTAGACAGAACAAAAACCCTAAGCCCATTGTTGAGTCCAGAACTTTATACAACTAATGTTGACCCAACAGGGTCCATCAAAGACAACAGTGTCAGGGAGCCACATCAGGGCCCAGTCAAAGAGCATGACCCAAGAAGTGTGGGTCAGGAGTGAATTCAGGACCTCAGAAGTCAAATTAATCATTGCATAGCAGGAGGAAGTGGTAGAAACCTTTCAAATGCTTGCTGGCGTGTCAGAACACTGGTCAAGCTCCCAGCAAGACTTCTGGAAGACCAATGGTGGGCAGGAGATAGTTGCAAGTTTCTTGACTGGGTGTGAATGGAGTATATACAGGGATTGTTCTGCTTGATCTGTGCAGAGCCTGATGTCACCATATACCATGGCATAGTCCTGTACGAAAGTAACAAAGGTGTCTGAAGGGCAGGCACGGCAGTCAGCAGCTCCTCACATTTGCAAGGGAAGAAAAGAGGCAGAATTATCAGTGGAGCACTTTTTCAGGCTTTGTAGTCACTGTGTTGGTGGTGAACTGCAGGATTCTCACAGCTTTTAGAGGCCACAGCATCCAATGGAGCAGAGGCTCCCTTCTCTGTCCTGGTAGGGACTGAGTTTTCATACTACCTGAATCCGGGCAGCCCGGGCTTGGAAATGCAGCAGAAAGGCTAAATACCCATCTGACATCCCATGCTGCTGCTGTAAGTCTGCAGTCACTTGTGCACGTCACATTTACCTTAGTGTGAATGAAACTGTAATCTGGCAGGTTGCAGTGAACTAGGTCAACCGTTTATCTTCAGTACCTGCACCTCTTGGCCCTACTTCCATCCTTCAGATGCCTGAACCAAGATTTCATCATGAAAGCATGTTAGTTAGCTTCTTTGCAATAAGGGAATATCACTCCAAGATGAAGCACAGGAAGTTAATGACTGATAAAAACAAGGAAAAAAGAGAGGTGAATTTGAGAGGTGAAGGAGTAGTTAATCTGTGCTTCTCTATGAATATCCAGAACAGTTCCCCCACTTGCATTATGGAGTACTACCAGGGGGAAAACGGGAACTTTTGGGGTGCTTATTTATTGATTTATTTTAAATAGCCTTGCCTAGATCTCATGAATGTTCATAACCTGTGTGATATTGTCTTTGCTGCTGATGTTTCGTGATCCTTCACAGATAAGCTTTCTGTAAACAATGAAATATGCCTGCTGATCACTTGCAATAAACATAGAGCATCCGCCACCTGGCTCCCCGGTGCAGGAAAAAAAAATATTCTAGCAAAGTGCACTCTAGAAAACTTGAAGGACTTGAATCTATTTAGAAAATGTGAAAGGAAACTGATCACATGCTATAAGTCCCTATAGAGGGAAAAGATTTCTGATAGCTGGGGGCATTCAGCCTAGCTAAAACAGGCAGCTTAAAATTCAGCCACTAAGTGTTGGAAGCAGACAAAACCAGATCAGAAATGGGGTGCTACCTGGAAACAGTGAGGGACATCAGGTTATGAAGTGAGAAATTGGTTCTTGATTGACTGGAGCATTTGAAGGAAGATTCAGAGTATTTTTGAAATTTTTATACTCTACCCTAACCCCATGCTGTGTGAAATTCTGGAGCCATGGGGTGGATTTGGGTACTGAGCCAAATTCACCCTCCATGGTCACTACGGTCCCTTGAGGTTTCTGCATGCAGGACATCTCCTGCTTGCTGTTCACGGATTTCTCTAGGAGCCACTGGGCAGGGGGGAGCTCATCTCTGCCTTGAAATCTCAGAAAGTCTTCCTTTCCTGCTCATTCCCCAGGTGTGGCAGTCTTTGCATAGGACCTGGTGACTCATAAGCCAGTTTAACCTGAGTGTCCCCAGCGCGGTGCTTTGGAAGTTGGATCATCCAGGTGAGGTAGTCCAGATGCATCTACACTGGACCGCTCTAGTTTGTCCCCAAGGAACAGCCTTAGCCTGAATTTAATGTTTATCACCTCTTTTCCCTTCATTTTTTTCCTTGCACGTCTGGTGACTGACACTGTTTGCAGAGGTCCAGGAATGTTTGTTTCCTGCTGCTATACCACCAGCACTGGTCTGCTGCAGACTGGTGGGAAAGCTCTCTGCCTTGAAGAGCTCATAGACCTAACCTGAGCATGAATTATAGCCACCTCTGAACTCTTACATTTCCCTGCTAAACAACAGAATGTGGTGGGATTGGTTAGATGAAGGTAGATAACTCCAGCATGGTAGATTCCCTCCCGAACAATTGGACATGGAAGAAGGAGGAGCATTTGTGCTGCAGACATGCTAGCTGATGCCTTATCAGTGATGGAAGGGGCTCAGCCCACAGTCTGTCACTGTGAGCTAGGCACCAGGCAAGCTCTACCTGCACTGTGGGGTTCTGCCAGGCACTGGATGTGGTTTCTGCCCTGGGACCATGGAGACGTGCCCCTCCAGGCAACTCTGCTAAGCATGTGCAGTCTGGTTTGCAAACCTCTGTGCACACAGATGTGTGTCCTCCTGTACTGGAGATCTCAAACATTAGTGGATTGCCCCCCAGTCCATCACCTTGGGGTGTGGCCCCTTGCAAAGATAGTGGGAAACAGGGTGATATGGTAGTTTCTTTCTCTGCTCTCTTGAGATACTAGCAGCCATACAGGAGGTACTAGCAGCTACGCAGGCTGGGTAAAACTGGAACACGTGGAAACAAAAGTGTCTGCAGCTGCTATTCAACTGAATTGAAATTTTAATTCCAGTCATCTTCCCTGTACTTTGAGGCAATTTTAAAGGTTTAGGTGAAGGCTGAGCCTGCAAGATCTGGAAAGACATGTTGCTATTACTCAGTAATAATACCTATCAGAACAGACCAAACAAATGTGACCCTCGTTGTCTCCAGCCCTCAGCTAAGCCAGATGCCCTATCTCATCTTTGCATTCCTCCCTCTCAGCTAAATCATTTAACACTGTGTAAAACTCAACCATTCTGCTGTATCAGACTGTGTTCTCTTGGTAAATGCAAGGTCTCAGTCGGCCAGCCAGTGACAGACATCAGTGTTGTAGGTAACAGCAGGGTTCCCTGAACAGTCCCCAAAGATGGGGACAAGTTACATGACAAAGGCTACAAATGGTGCCGTCCTTGATGGGGAGGTCAGAGCTATGACTTCTTCCCCTTCATCCTGGTGTTTTTCTGTCTTTTGACCTTGGACAAATCATCTACTTTTTTGGTATTTGGTTTTTTTGGTTGGAGTAATATCATGTACAGCATAGGACAAGGAGGGAGAAGGAAAGGAGATGCTCTGATCTTCCCACAGATTCTGAGAACATTAATTCTGGGGCTGTGCCACTGTGTGTGACCTGAATGTGAGTTTGGGGATCTCGGTCTCAGAAAGTCTGAGAAAACTGGGACACTGAAGGCTAGAGCAGGAAAAGGAGACCTGGGATCAGAAAGGATCCCAAAGGAGAACAGAGAGTTCAGGAGGGAGCTTCACTTGACTATCTTGAAGAAAAAAAGTGAGATAGTCCTGTGCAGAAATCATGCAAGAACAGACTAAACATGGGTTGATAGACTAAGGACACATAACAGAGGAAGGGTGATACTGTAGCCTGTTTTATAAGGTAACCTTTCCAGAGTTCAACTTCCCCCTGAGTGTTTCTTGCTGACTTTTTTTCCCCCCATTAATGTGGAAGAAGTTAAGTATCTTCAAAATCCCTCTTGTCTTTATATCATGGAAAAAATACCCCGTTCCCTCATTACACTTAGATACATATGACCACTTGAACCTAAATTCTTTCTCTCTCTGCTGGTCCAGCAGTGTCCCAGTTTCTCCTCAGATATCCGTGCATGAGATTTAAACTTTGTTAACCAGCCCCAGCTCCTGTTCCACATAGCTTGTTTTTCCAGCAGTATAATTCACAGTTTCAGACACATTAAGTACCAGCTGGGCAGCTCATCTTGTTGGTAGGATTATAGCCGTAATAACACTGGAACCCATAGTTATGATAAATTTACTAAATTAATAACAAAAAAATTAGCACCTGTCATGAACGTGATTTTTCCATGGCTAGTTCCTGAACTGAGAGGTTAGGTCCTGCATTTTGTCACTGCAATGAATTCCTTTCGGAGATGGATGTGAAGAGCTGAGGTAAGCATCCCCCGGTGAAGGGAACAAAATCCAGCTTGCTGAATTCCTAGTGTGGTCAGCAGTGGGTGCTCAAAGTGTGCACAGAGGAGTCCTGATGTAGCCTTTCAGCTTCCTGCAAGCAGAATTAGGAAGGAGTACCAGTGGCATTTCAGACGGGGACAGGGCAGCACTAGCCTCTGGGCATCCACTGGAAAAGAGTGAGGAAAGATGCATGACCCAAAGGAGGAGAAGGATAAAATGGGTTTCTTCAGATCCCAATTCTGTACAGTCTACTTCTGTGAACAGAACAGAGCTATTCTTGTGCAACAGACAGCCTCTGTTGCTTGGAGCCTGAGCTTGCATTTTACTGTGGCAGAAATTAATGAGGATCAGCCATGCTGTGCCATGCATAGGACACCTCTTCCTCCTGAACTCAGCTGTCCATACGATATTTCAGAGACATCCATGCTAGTTGTGCCTTGGACAGCACTCCTGAAGGTAAGGAGGAGGATATGTAAGGACAGGGTAACTGATACGTACAAACTAACCTGGATAAAATCCAGTGCCCTAGTATTTTTATATAAACCTTCATTGCCGCTTGGTAATAGCCCAGCCTTTCCTGAGGGTCAGTTGTTCAGTGCAAACCCCTCTCCTGGCAGCAGTCTCCCTCCCAAGCTGCCCTGATGCACTCAGGGCATGGATCACATGCTTTAGTGGGCAATTACCAGCCGCTGCCTATGGGATCACATGCCTTGCACAGAAATTACTGTGTGACACATCCTGGGCTTGATTAGGAACAAATCAATATTCATTGGGCTAGCTAGGTTGTTATTTTTCCACTGCTCCACTAATATAACAACCTGACTGGCCTGTGTGTCTCTCTTTCTGATGCAGGCAGGCACCACGGTCAGTTAAAATATGCATATTGGAGAAGTATCCTTCACCTTATGTCTTGCAAGAGTACTAGAATGAATTTAGCCAGAGTGCCCTCATCTGCACAATCCTGTCTATGCAGGGAGGGATAGAGACAGAGTCTGCTTTTCGAAATCTGCATCTCTGCAAGAACAGCAAGAATCGATCCATCTCACCTAACTCCCATTTCTTATTTAATATTTGTTTAAGCTGAGCAGAAGCTAAAGGGATTATAGGAATTGCTAACTCATTCCAATGAAAAATATCTTTAGGGGAGTGCAACACCAGCTGAGAACTAACATAATGTCTGTCTCCTTTTAGCCAAGGAGCTGCTTTGCTGGCATTAGTGTTGATTTACGTGAGTGTAGGGCAGATGGCCATTCCTGTGCTTCAAGGAAGAGTCTGTTGGAATGTAGCAGGAAGCAAGGCCACCTCACACTTCACTTTTGAAGCTGACCATTGTTGGCCCTGGATTGCTGATGAGGGACGGGGACCTTCTGCAGAACTGCTGATGCAGAGGTCCACAAAACATGTTAATTGTACTTCTGGATGTACATGACACAAATGCTACATGACACAAATTCAGCCAACACATAACTGTGACTACTTACTTCTTACACCGGGAGGAAGGAATAAGCAGGGTGTTTCTGAGGTTTTCAGAATAAGGTTTTCTGATATCTTTTCAAGCAGAATAAAGCTACACCTGCCTTTGCTGCTGTCATTATCATAAATAATGTTCTAAGCCTGAATCCATTGCTGACTTGGAGAGGGACTCTTAGACCTTCCAAGGAAATCAGGATCTGCTGCAAAGGACAAAGTGTTCTTTTCTGACATGCACTTGTACAGGAATGTTACTGTGTCTGGAAAGTGGTGCTTGGGAACTGCTTCTTCCTTCCATGAAAACTTCTGATAGGAACAATAAAAGCTTTTGGATTTACTAAATATTTTCCCAAAGCATCTGGGACTATTTAAAAAAAAAAAAAAATCCGCCCCCCCCCCCCCCCCCCCCCACCCCCCCCCCCCAAGAAAAAAC
>NW_010227653.1:633-32485 GCF_000690775.1 Eurypyga helias | reverse complement strand
AAAACCCCCACAAAAACAACTAAAACCCCCAGATTGAACACCCTGGGATTTAAAAAGAAATCCTAGGAACAGGTCATTGAAATTGGAGGCTTCAGGGGAGAGAAATTTATCCTTCCTTGAAAATCTGCCTTGAAAGAAAATTTCTGTCTCAGCTGCTAAGTTTCTTCTCCAGGGGTGGATCTGCAGGAGCTTCTATCATGTCAGAGACCACGAAGATTTCCATTTGAGAAAGAGCTGTTTGCTGCTGGTGACCCTTGACCCCCCTCTGCAAGAGTCATGTCCTCCATAAAGTCAGTTGGCCTTGCAGGAGGACCTGGAGGGCTCTCATGCTGGTGGGGACATATGACAAAAGCAGTTGGCATGAAATGACAAGTTTTCATACTTTTCTCGCATACTCTCTCACCTATTTGTTGTTCTGTGCTGTTATAAGCAAGATACACTGTGGTGCATAAGCTCCAGCTTGGACTGCTCATTGATCTCACTGTTCAGCTCATTCAGGATACACCCAGCTGACTCTACCTGTTAGTCTCCAGGACCTGCTGCCTGCACCCTTTGCTGGTGAAATTTTTCATACCCTTGCCTGCATCTCAGACCCCCAGACCAGAGCTAATTATGTAAAAATGGTAATTAGGACAGAGCTACAGCTGCTTTCTTAAGCTCTCAGGGAAGGAGATTTACCCAATTTGAGCTCTTTTTCACTAACTACTGCATCCTTTCTGATTATAGAAATAGAGTGGGTGGTAAGAGACACCATACACAGGCAGAAAAGTTGAGAAATCTGAGAAAGATGGAAAAATAATAATCCAACTAGCCTGACAATCTTCCAACATGGTAACTCCCTATCCCCTTGTAGGCACACTGACAATGCAGGGCCAGAGCTGCTTGCCTACATATAAAAAGAGAGAGGTGGGGGAGAAACCTTAGCCTCACTGGAGTACAAAGGGTCTTGAACATGAAATTCAGTGAGGCCAGGATTTTAACCAGAGTCTAAAAGGTGTCTCAGCAGTAAAACGGGTAGTGCTGCTGAATTAACACATGGCATATTCAGTAGGCATGTTTTCACTGCAGAGGTCAAGTCTCATCAAGGGAAATGTGGTAGATTTTGCTGATAGAGCTTTTTGAGAGAAGAGTTTCTGGTTTCACAACTGGGGAAGAAAAGTGAGAATAATTCACAAACACTGTTTTGGAGAGATAACTTCTGGTCTTTATCACTTTTATTTGGTATTGTTGTTTATTATTTTGTTACAGTATTCAAGCACAATTCCACAGGGGGGAAATTCCCCTGCAAGTAGTGAGTTTTGACCTGAACAATGTTTAATGTCTTTGTTGATGTCCAAGAATAAAATACTGACTCACTGCTGTAGCACTAAGTAGTAGAAAGGATGTAGAAATGCTGCACATACCATTGAATTGCCAGGAATCTAGTCATAACCCAATACAGCCAAATGCTGAATTTCACTAAAATGTAGAAAGAATAAAGACACGGGAGGAATAAACACAAAGTAATCAGAGTTTTCATTATGTTCATGTGGAAGTGTTAGATGTTACAATGAGGTAAGGTATAGAAATCCATTTTTAGACACTCTAAATGAGAACTTTTTTGAGTAAATGCTCAGAGATCCCATCAGAAAAGAAGAAATTCTTTATTTAATCCTGAGCACTGAAATGATATTGTTCCAGATGCAGTCATCAAAGAGTGACTCTGTAATGATGATCATTATATACTTGTGTTTGTACAGCTTTGTCGAGTGAGAAAGCCACAGGTGAAAATCCCTTTTAATAAAGTCTCATTTTAAAAGGGCATGAAGAAGTGATGACATAAAAATGAGAAATCTTGCTAAGAGAAAGTAAAAGGAGCAGAAGAAAGGGTAAAATATTTCTAGGTGACATAAACCTATTTACAGATATAATATCTGAAGTATGTAGTAAGAGTATATCATCCTCTGAAAAAAGTCACAAATAGTCCTAAAATAGGGAGCACCAGTTAAACAACAGGGTAAAAGGAATTATTAGAGTTAAAAAAGAGTTATTTTAAAAGAGTAAGTAATTTCAGAAAAGAGGAAAATAGAGAAGACCTCTTGTGACTTAAATATGAAACCATAATAGTGTAAGTCAAATGAGCTTCTGAGAAAGCACCTGCTGGACAACTAAAACTTGAAATAGATGATGTTTTTCAAATACATTATAAGGAGGCCTACCAGAAAATTGCAAAATTATGGAGGCTTAAAAGGAGATCTCCAGGAAAATAACAGTCCCAGAAGAGAAGAAAGGTTATTCCACTGCTTTGGAGCTTGCTATGGAGAGCTTAGGGAAGTCTTTTTTTACAGGGGGTGAGTCTGACCAACCATCGGAACTTAAGGAGGATGCTTTTAAAGAAATGATAAAATGAATGTTAGGGAATGAGCAGGAACATATGGCATTCACCCAAGAGGTTTAAAGGAATTCAGATATGAAATTGCTGAACTACTTGTGTTGTGCAAAGTATCACTTAAATCAATCCCAATATTATAGCAATGAAAGAAAACAAATAAGGAACCAGATTTTAAAAGAAACTCAGAAGCATCTGGAGAAATAGCGACTTGATCACAGGCTGGCAAAACTGGTCAAAAAGAATTTTTAAATAGAAATAAAGTGAAGTCTTGCTTCAAAACTATGAGAGATCTTTGAAGGTGCATAGGTAATATATCCAGCTGATGTATTTTTCTTTCAAAAAAAATCTTTAGTAAGGTCCCTTTACTAACAGCTCTTAAGGACACTAAACTGTCCTGAGGGAGGTGAGATAACCCTTGTGAATCTGTGAGTGGGTGAGAGAGATGATGAGCTTTCATGCTGAAGGAAAAATGCCAGTAGAGTTTCCCAAGGATCTGGCCTTGAACCTGTGCCTCTTTACTTTTTTGCAAGGGAGGTTTTGCCTTTTTGTAAGGACTGGTTAGCAAACTCCCAAATTTGCTGTGGATCAACAACAACAACTAAACCTCTAGGACAGTCAGATCTAAAGCTGATTGTGAAAAGCTGAGGGAAGATCTCACAGTTCTGAATGATTAGGTGATAAAATGCTAGAATGAGTTCATGGTCAATAAAGGTTGAGTCATAAAGGTAGATGAAAGCAGCCCTCACTAAACACACATAATCACAGGGTGTGAATGAAATAGAACTGGGTAGCAGGGAAAGTGCCATGAACACACCTACCTGGTACTCAGCAGTGCCAAAACCAGAAGAGATGCTCTCAGATTTATTAGGAAAGGGACAGCCAATGCAATGGAGAACTGCATATTGTCACTGTCTAACTGCAGGCACATCCAAAGCTCATGTTGTGTGGCTGTGCTCTCCCTGCCTCAAAGAAGACTCAGCAGAAGTGGGAGAGGCTCAGAGAGGGGTGAGAGGTGTAACACAGCCTCTGCATGGGAAAGCACAAGCACCAAGTGAGGGCTGTCTTGCATTACAGTCTCTGATTTTGATTCCTGTCTAATGGGTTAAAAAGGCATATAGACAAGTTCCTGCTGGAGAAAATTTTTTGCTGGCAATTATGTAGGAAGATGTATATGTAACTTTAGTTCAAGAAGCCTCTGGTCTGTGGTTGTCTGGAGCAAAGCTGATCAGACAAGATGACCATAACAGCTTCTCCTGGGCATCTGCCTATGCATTTATGAACACATGTATTCACGACTTGGGAAGTTTTGTCCATCATCGCTGTCACTAAATTTATGTAATTAGAAATGTGAGTGGTGTTGATTCTGTTTCCTTTTACATGAGGCCACATTAGTGTTTTTGACCCCTTCAGGCTCTCTGTCATGAAATCAGGATCACCTGTTGGGACTTAGGTTCATTTTCACCCCCAAAGATATGTTCTGCAGACTGTCCTGTCTGCACCTCCAGTTACTGAATTCCCAGCGAATACTCTTGTGGTTGAAGATGGTGCTGTTTCTGTGAAAGTTTTTCTGCAAGGAAGTCATTTTAGGCCACAGCAATACATGAAAGAAGTCATCCAAACACCATTCCTTTTATGAAGGAAAATAACTAGAAGCTGGATAAACAATTCATATTGTTCTTCATTAGATCACACTAATCAGAAGAGTGTCTCAAATAAGCATTTAATTAAGAATTAATGTGGCAGCTGTTATAAAATGAAATATTAATTGGAAAAGGAAAGTTTCAGGTTTGTTTAAGTGAAAGAAACCTGCCCGCCTCATACTTAACTTGATTACACAAGTGCTTTCCAATTCCTTAATTGTTTAATGTATACAAGTCATAGGGACCTGACATTTAACAAGGGAACACCGGCAAATTAATTCCATTCAGTGCTAAAGATGTGTCTTGACATTTGGTAGTTGATATGTTAACCAGTGTCTCCTCATCAGAACTGCATGTTTTGCTATGTGCTAATTAACTGCCCTGTTATCCCATTTCAAAAGAATTAAGAAACAACTGGGATTTAATGTATTACTAATAAGAGGACTGATGTCAGCTGCAAGGTGTGGGCTTGGTTCCAAGCAGAGGGCAGGGCAGTCTGTCCTCCTCACTGGGCAGAGCAAGGCACTGATGCTTGGGCACTTGGTGCAAGGTATTTGCTGTCAGTGAAGGCACCTACGCTCTCTCTGACTTCTGTCCCATTCTGTGACCCGAAGACGCACAGACACTTCAGCATGAGGAGCAGAATAGGGTCTACCAAGTAGGAGCAGAACTAAATGGTTCAGTAAGCGGAAGTCCCTCTGACACTCCAAGCACCATGAACTTCGAAGCTGCCGAAGCTGAGCCATGCTCTGTGAACACAATTATCTACAAGACAGAAGTTTCAGGGACTGAAACTTTTATCCATTGATACCAAATGAGTTTGCCAAATGCTTTCAGCCAAGAAGGTAGTAAAAGTGAATTTTCTGAACATGTCAAAACACCTCATTTTCACATTTTCTAGAAGGAAATGTTTTGGTTTGGAAATGAGAAAATGCTTCATGTTGATATTCCCCATGTGACAGTGTTCAGACTTCATCCTTTCTGAATGACAGGTTCTTTGTTGTTTAAAATCGCCCAAATTTTTTCCTGTTAGTGAACCCTTTTATTTTAAAGACCGTGAATAGAAAAGACAAAAGATTCTCTTTTTTGTTTGTATGAGCCTAGAACAATATCTCAGTATTTTTCCTTTGCCAGTAGCACCTGAGTTCTCCTGTTCTGCATCATCAGAAACAGTTTTCCTCCCCTGCCCCTCATCTCCATTTACACTTGCCCAATGCCATCTCAACACTAGGAGACAGGGAAAACAATCCTCATGCCCTGTCGTCTTCAGGGGAAGTGGTTCCTTAGAACTATTTATAGTAAGTGATTTTGGAAGAGAGGGACACCAGGGATATCTGACTCTCCAGCCTTTGAGCTGGTGAGCTAATGGCTCTCTGCAAGAGGCAAATTGCAATGCCTTTGCTGTGGGCTATGTATGTTGTACTGAGGAGTAGCTGCAGGCAGCGGGGGAGGGGGGAGAGTGTTAATCACTGGCAAAAAATAGAACTGTAAAGCCTTCTCACAGCCCTTCAATTCTTATCACTTTCCTCCTCTAATGTAAGTCCTCAACCCTTGCAGTTCCATCTCCCCTGGCTCTATCCTGACCTTCCAGATGTCACTTTCTCTGGTCTTTTCTTGTTTGTCTCTGGGTTTCTTGGTTTTACTGAAGTAATAGTCCTCCCTGTCTCTTTTAAGGGACAAGGTACACTTCATTCTGCTTGCAGTCAGCCTGCAAGAACTAGCACTTTCCCTTTAACTCTTTGGCAGGATTGTCTCAGATTGGCAGTACTTGACCACTCCTATCCTGGCTTGATTGATAATTGAACAGAGCTGGTGTTGGATCCATGAAGGAGTTAGAAAACTTTGTTACAATAGTAGCCAGTGACAGAGGATCACTTAACTGTGAGTAGGCAGTGCTTTGGGTAGTGCTATATATGCCTTCTCAAACACTTTTCTCTATAGGCTCTCAGCTGCCTGCAATGCCCCTACAGACCAGATAAACAGCAAAATGCTTTAAGAAAAAGGGACAAATCTCACAATATTTGGGGCACAATGAAGTAATCCCAGAACTAGAAGCTGTACAGTCATGTCAGTGCCCTGCTGAGCCAAAACCACAGCTTCCCACTCAACTCATTCTAACTTGTGCTGATATCTTACAGATTGGCTCAGTTAGAAGGCTCTGTTGGCTTAGGCATCTCCGTCTGACCAAGACTTCTGGTGCTTATCTCCCTCACTGCCCACATTATTTGTGAGTATGTCACCACCAGATGCCACAAGCTTAAATATGAGTTCACAACATGTCAGCACCTGCCAACTCTTCCTGCTGGATAGTGTAAGCCAGGGGCGTATCACGTGTCCAAAATTCAGTAGATTGCCACCCAAAGTAGAAGAATAGTAGGTGAGTGCTAAAAATGGTAGTTTATCACCTAAAGGGAAGAGTTGGCAGAAAGACTCCAACTACTGCATCTTAAACCACCTACACAAACTCAGCTTGTCAAAAATGTATTGCTTTCATTGAAAGAGTGGACCACATTATCTGTGGATTGTTGCAGGACAGCTTTGCACATTGGGGTTGAAACCACAGTGCTGATAAAACTTTGCAAGTTCATAACCTACCTCACCTCAACTAACTTGCCTTTGTGCTCATCTTCTCAGTTTTACCATGTTTTAGCTTCTGGTTTTGTATCTTTTCCAGCTCTTCTGCCCAACCCTTACTGTTTCCTCAAGATTTCAGTGACATGCAAGTCCCAAACTGTTCCTGCATGAATCCAACTCAGCTGAGAATGCCTTTTATAATGCAGCCAGAGTACCTGCTCTCCCATTCTTGCTGCTATACCAACACTGTGCCCACTGCTCGCTTCTTCCTGACTGTCATGATTTAGCCTTATCTTGCAATTAAATACCACTCAGTGGTTCACACACCTCCAGATCGAAGGGAAAAAAAAACCCAACACAACTAAGGGAAGCTTGTAAAGGTTGAGATAAGAGTTGTTTAATAATATAAATGAAACTTATAGTGATACTAACAATACTACTACTAATGAGTAATTAAACCAATAGAAAATAGAACATATGATACAGCATCTCACCACCTGCTGGCTGACACACAGCCAAATTCCAAAAGCATTGAACAAATCCAAGCGGAGAGAAATCCTGAGCCCAAAAACAGGGAGAAAATCCATCTAAGCCCAAGAGCCCAAAAGCAGAGAGGAAAAAAACTGCCAAGCCCCCCCAAACCACTAACAAAAGAACCTGCTTCTTTGCTAACAGCCATGCCAAGAGCTAAAGGACTCAGCTGTCAGCTAGCCCAAAGCCTTAACGATCTTCCCGCCCTCAGTGCTGCTGTCATGCCTTCCAAACTGCGCATGCACCCGGCCTGACCACTGAGCCTGACCATGGAATGAAACAAAACCCCTCGGCTGCTGTGGCCCGGCTAGCTCTGTGTAGGAGAGAAGCTTGTTCCTGCCTGAAACCAGCACACTGACTGTGATGTAGCTGAATGAAAGAGAGAAGTCTCTAATGTGCTTTCCATCTGATTGCTTTGGAGAGTTGAAAGCAATGGAAGTGCTGCTGTGAAGTTGTGAATTTGGTGGTTATTCACTGCACATCCTGGGTTGCATGTGCTCAGGGAATTACAGCACACTCTCTCCGTTCATCAGAAAGCACAGGAAGGTCCGAGGGCCAAAGATTCCAGTGCTCATAATTGGATTTCCTCTTGGTTTTTTCCTTCAGTGAGACAGCACCTTGGTTCTGTACAGGGACCAGCTGCTGTCTATAAGGTGGCTTGGCTGACTAGGGAGGCTTTGCAGGGCTGAACAGCCACCAATGAGGTCACTGTTATCCAGACACAAGCTCTGCTACGTCTGCTCTCCAGCCTGTGCTCTGGTATTACAGCCACCTGCACACACCCTGCCTGCAAGTCCCCTGCTCAGGCTGGGGGACTCGTCTGCTGTCTTCCAGCTGAACCTGGCAGCCAATGTCTGCCTCCTGTGGGTAGGGTTCTACATCCAGCCGGTGCACCTCCAGGGACAATGGCATCCCACTGAGGTGTTGCATATGGGAGCAGAGCAGGAGGTCTGCCCTCAACCTGATGCACAAAGCCATGATG
This sequence comes from Eurypyga helias, assembly GCF_000690775.1. Classification (NCBI taxonomy): domain Eukaryota; kingdom Metazoa; phylum Chordata; class Aves; order Eurypygiformes; family Eurypygidae; genus Eurypyga; species Eurypyga helias. The sequence continues at coordinate 24,387 of NW_010227653.1, read as the reverse complement.
TTCAACGTTAAGGCTGCATCACGCAATAGGGTGGGGTTCCCTATGTTCCCCAGCAGCCTCAAGCAACAGCAAACAAGGAAAGGCTTGAGGAAGAGGGTTGGAAAGGAGTGAGTGGGGTAATGTCACTCCTCTCTCACCTCCCTCAGCTCGGTGCACAGGGAAGAAGCCTGGTCAAGTAGCTCCAACAGAGCTGGAGAGCAGTGGTACAGCAGGAACCAGAATTGCACCCAAAGCAGGGGCCTCACCTCCTGTCCAGTGCTGGGAACCTTGTAACTTTGGTTAGTCCCTGTGATATTTTGTGTGACATTGCTGTGCCAAAAGATTACGTAGGAAATATCCTTGAAAGATGTCTCACGGAGAGGGCTGGTCCACAGGAAAGATGTCAGACAGCAAGAAATCTACCAAGTCTCCCTGTTTCTCGCTCAGAAGAAAGCTGAAAGCATAAGGGAGTCACACCACCTTGCCCACTTGCTTGGCAGAGAGCTGCAGTGCCTGCCTTCTACACCCTGGCAGGGTACAGGGAGCAGCTTCCAAAAGAGATCACAGGAAAACACAGGTGCTGAAAAGGCTGTCTTTCTTAGGTAAGCCAAGCCGGACCTCACCTCCAGTAGGAGTTCATTTTGAAACTGAGGTATTTGCTTAAGTGACTGGCAAAAATCCGTGTGCTTATACCGTAGCAAAAAAAAAAAAAACCACTCCTTTTCTCTCTATATCACGTGCCTCCATGATAGGAACAAAGTGCTCGTCCTTTCTTTTTGCCTAAGCCTGGCAACGGCATGAGGAAAACAGGCAATCACCTTGTCACCTTCCACATCCACAGTCAATCTTTTATATCAGAGAAGAGCCAATAACTATCTCCCATCTTCAATTTTGTGATGCTCCCTGTAAGCACAGATCCTGGATTGATGGATTTTTTTATCTTATGCTCATGAAAACTCCTCCAGAGAAGAGTCTGTACCCATAGGTAAAGACTCTTTAGGAGGAAAGTTGTGCATGCAATCTCACTTTTAACAGGAAGAAATGCACAAAATATTAGGCGTTGTTACACAAGCCATAGTGAGGGACAAGTCAGCATACTCATCTAGGACAAAAAAGCACAATTGCAGGCAAGAATGTGTAAGAAAATACTCTTTCAAATACATAAAAAGTTATAGAAGTTGAAATCACCTTTCAATCTTCTTAACTTTTAACATGGCAATGTCAGGTAGCATCATGGTCACAATGAAGCCATCTATGTATGTCACAGAGCATTACCTATAAACACCATTAAAAATTCTCACCAAAATACTCATCATAAAACTTTAGTAGCAAACATAGAGAAGCAGATGATAATCTCTTATTTCAGATACAGAAGCGGTTACATTGAGTCTTTACAAGGCAAAGAATATTCCAGCTCCTATACAAAATAAATATACCACTTCTCTGCAGCGTCTTCATAGTGACTGATTGGAGTTGGCCAAATTATTTGTCAGGAATAACATGTTGGCTTAATTCAGCCCTTCTCACTGGTTGTTCATAACTCTCATGAAGACAGCAAAGAGATCTGGGGTTTTTACACCCACTGGACAAAGCATGTCTGTACTTGTCTGAAGATGAAACCAGAGGATATTGAAGACTGGCAGAGTGGAGAAGGGAGTACTGTGATTGCATGTTGGCTATGCCATGCTTGGAGCAGTGGGAAACACAGGGAGAGTGAGACATTATATCGTAGACAGGGCAGATGAAGTCTGGGAGAAAGCAGTATCCATGAGTGATCGGTTTGCTTATTTGCTATTTATTTACAGTAGCATGCGGTGGATTCCCAGATCACGTGGTGACATTCTTGCTCTGGGGGACTTTTACCCAGAACAAATTGCTACTTGACAGTCATTTAGCAAAAGAGGTTTCTTTTTATTCACAGTGATAGAGCTAAATAATTGTTCAGCATTCAAGTGAGTCATTTCTTCTCACTTGTGTTTTGCTCTTGGTCACCAAAGGGGCTCTGACTGCCCATCTTCTGTCACTGTTCATTCCCTTTAAACCTCATTGATATCCCTGTTGGAGTTGATATCCCTGCTGTTTTCCCAGCAAGACACCAGCTTCTCATTCTCCACCAAGGATGTTAGTACTTTCTCTGATGCTTCTTATGGCTGTTAGACCCCTTTGACTACAATTTTCTTAAGGAAAAGTTACATCTTAAATTGAAATGCTGGTAATTGAAGGAGTATCAAATCTCAGCCTATCAATGTTGTGCAGGGCAATCTGAAAATAGCCCAAGAACCTTTCCTGAGCCCTAGAGGGTCTGTGATTTTTAATGGTGTTCATAACACAACCTTTTCAATGCCAGAGACTTAAGGAGTTATGATTTCTACATAAAAGACAGCTTAGAGCACAACATTTCCCCTGGAATTTGTGGAAATAGCTTTGTGTTTTATTTGATTGCAGCTATTATTTACACATATGTTTATGAGAAGATGTGAGGCATTCAAGCAGCTATAGAAGTACACTGGTAACTACTTCACCTTCTTGGAGCTTTCCCCCAAGCATCTTGTCTTGTGACTTGCATTATCCTACAGTTATTTCTGCACCATCTTAAAATAGCTCATACCCTGTCTCCTCCCAACTGAGTCTCAGATGGCAGGTGACCAGGGTCAAAGATTTCTTTCTTATAAAATTATGTCCACTTGGGAAGTTTAGCAGCAGCATATACAGGTAATAATTGTCCTGCACCTAACTCACACATCCGCACACACTTCACATAGAAGCCCATTTGTTTGCAGTAAGTCTCAGAGAAACATTCCTGTCCCTAGAGTGGTTCAACTCACCCATTTCTGAAGAATAACTTTTGAAAGCAACATTTCATATTTGCAATCCTGATCCATTTGCACACTTAATAGGTTATCATGTATTTTCTGAGCCAACAGATATCAGTGTTTGTGCTTGTAGCCAGTGCTGAGTGCAAAATGATAAAACTTAGGTAAAGCTATTAAAGACAGGGCTCAATTAAGCTTAGTGGTCACACATATGTTGTGGACTCAAAGTCTGTTCAGCAGATAGGGGTAAATTCCTTGAAGCTGTGCAGTCAGTTATGTGACCTGGACATTTTTGCTCTGAAGATCCTATTAGACCATGGGAAGATTTTGTTAGGAAATACCCCTAGGAACTGCAGGCTAGAGAGGTTGAGTGGATCCTTGCTCCATTTCAAGTTGCATCCCCTGTCAATGCAATAGCTTGTGGTGGGAACATTCAGCAGATAGGGGTAAATTCCTTGAAGCTGTGCAGTCAGTTATGTGACCTGGACATTTTTGCTCTGAAGATCCTATTAGACCATGGGAAGATTTTGTTAGGAAATACCCCTAGGAACTGCAGGCTAGAGAGGTTGAGTGGATCCTTGCTCCATTTCAAGTTGCATCCCCTGTCAATGCAATAGCTTGTGGTGGGAACAAAACCCTTTCCAGATTGCTTGTGTAGACTCACATTCCCATGTGAGGGGCTGACACAAATCCCAGTGGCCACTTTGGTGTAATGTAAAGCCTCTGTCCTTGTGCTGATTCTCTCTCTGGGATGAGAGTTACCCAAATGATCCAAGTCAGTACAGCCAATTGCCACACTCTGAGATCAAGTGAGTTGTGAAGGAAAGTAATATTTCAGCAGGTGCCTTCCTGGTGGAAGAGCTCCATCTCTGTGTTCTAGTGACTGAGTTTGTCTTGGGACTAACAACCTTGCTGGACCAGAATGTTTTGTCTGGGTAAACAAGCCACCATTTTCAAGAGTTCCCCTCCTGGCTGTGGATCTATTTGAAGCACTTTGTCTATCACACATGAGGAGGCCATCACCTAGTGCAGCTCCCACCTTTGCTGACCTGAGTCTCCACACAGGCTCTTCCACTTGTGTCCATCACCCTTTTCCCAGAGCAACCACTGCCAAGACATCTGTCCCTGCTCCTGAGCTCTGACATGCCACCCTTGACCCTGGCACCTAGACTTCATGGCTTTCCAGGAGATTTTTCACATTCTTCATCCTCTGCCGGGTGGCAATAGCAGGGGTCTGGGAGGGTGAAATGACACCAGTGGAGGTCTCACCCTTCCAGGCAGAAGCTGCTTTTCACAAGCTGGCAGTTTCTTCAGCACTGAAAGCTGGTGTGGCAGAGGATGTGCTTTTGCTAAACTTCTGGGAAATCAGTTTCTGAAATATCTGCAGGAAAATAGATACATTAATAAATTTTCTTTGTGCTTCCAGTTTCCTGAGAAGGAAAGCTCTGATTTTGGTCATGAATATTAATAATTGGAGGGCAGGGGATTAAGAAAAAATCTGAGGCTGCTGCAGAGGCCTGGAGTCTGTATCCCCATTCAGGCAAGGAGAAAGAGGCCAATGCAGTTGTCCTGAATTTCCTTATCCTCTACCCCATCTCCAGCAAGGAGGGGCAGAGTTTAATCCTGGGTGTCTACACAGCTCCTTCAAGCAGTGCAACATAAAACACAATGAAGTAACACTGCTCTAATATGAATGGGGCTGGTCTCATTTTATTAGTTCATTGACTAGTAAGCATGTAATGAAAGTCCCATTATTTTCCTTGCAACCATGGCCATGCCATCCCCTATCCTCCCCTTACCATCCCATCCAGCTTTCACCAATACTGCTGGAGAAGTCCATTCCCTGGAACATCCCCAGCATGCCAAGAGTTCATTAAAATTAACATCAGCTCATTAAACTTAACATCAGCTGTGCAAAAGCCTTCTTTGTCAAGTATTATAGGCTTATGATGCAGGTGACCTGGCCCTTCAGGATTAAATACATTATCTGCTGCTGTTTAACATCATCCTTAGCTGCCGTGGGATAGAGCGGGTCAGGCTCTATGCAATGTGGCAGCCTCTTCCATCATCTGTCCAAACACAGTATACATTTAATACTTTTGCCTGTTTTACTCCATCATTTCTGATTTCATCACTGCTGTCTACCATAGGATTTGGTTGATTTCCAGGTCTACTCTTGATCCTGATACATTTCTTAATCTTTCTTGGTTTTTCATTAGCCTGGTAGCTACTGCTATCTTATTACCATCTTTAGCTTTCCTTAGATATAGCCAAACTCTTAATATTTATTCATGGTTGTTAACATCAGCTCCCTGCTTCCTGATAGTGAGGTATTAGTATTAATAATAATATCATTTATAATAAGTGATGTGTGTTACATATTGCTTTTTATTCCCCAGCCTTAGTAAAAGTGTTTTGCAGTGTTCAGGTTAGTATGCAAGGGTTTATCCTGTGACACACAGTGCTCCTTTAAACGAAAGGTAGTGGCTGAAGTGTTCAAATGTTCTGACTTTCACATGTCAAAGAATATTTTGAAATAACATCAAACCTTACTTCTGGTGTTCTGAGTGACCAAGGATTCCACCCAAGCTGATGTTTCATTTGGGAATAACATTTTCCTGTGTTGTTGTTTTGTGGTTTCCCACTCCTTAGACCCGCACCCCACCCCCCCCCCCCACCCCTACCCCTCCTCAAAGAAACCTAAAGTTTACAAAGTCATTATTTTCTTCGCTTTTGGTAGCATTTTATGATGTTAAATTTCTTGGAGAAGTGCAAACAAACAAAAACTTGTCTAAATAATGATGGAAAACCTTATTAACCTACATAGGGAGCAACCAGCCAACTCAGGGATAAAACAACTGTCCTAGTTTAGGGTTAAACATTGGGGGAAAAAAATTACACCTGCAACAAAACAGGCTTTTACATCTGCATAGATGGTGGTAAGCAGGACAGAGGCAGAGCTGAGGAATAAAACAAGGGCCAGTTTCTGGGTGGATGCTGGGGGCAAGGAGTGCTTCAACCCCTGGATCTGGGGCTGCGATGTTTGGGGAGAGCCATCATACCCAGCTCATCCTGGTGCCAGATGCCTCATCGACCCCCATTCCTCTTACTCCTGCAGGACCTCATACCCCAAGGAGCCAGCAGCAGCTGGCCTAGGTGAGTGCTGGGACACAGATTTGGGAAGAATTTGCCATTTTCTTGGAAGTGGATCAGCTTTACTGAATTTCTGTGTTTAATCTTAAAGGTGTTATTACCAGTGGCATCCAGAGGACACAAAATACTTCCCAGGGCCAATGCAACTATCATGATGATAGTTGAAAGAGGGTGGGGAGGCACCCAGACAAGCTGTGGATGCCCCACCACTTGGAAGTGTTCAAGGCCAGGGGGGATGAGGCATTGAGCAACCTGGTCTAGTGGAAGGTGTCCATGTCCATGGCAGGGGGGTTGGAACTGGATGGTCTTCAAGGTCCCTTCCAACCCAAACCATTCTGTGATTCTCTGATCTTGGAAATTAATGCACCAGTCTTCTGAAAACCCTTCAGAGACTCCCAAATCTCAATGAATATGCCCTTAGGAAGGAAGTCCCAGCCCTATTACCCATATGCAGAGTATTTTGCAGGGTCTGGGACAGAATTTATTGTTTCCACAGCAAGATTACTTGAATCACAGTGTTTGAAAGGAAAGATGAAATTGCTACAGACAGCAGCTACATCGATCTTCATGCCCCCCATGTCACACATACTGTGCCCGTTCACTGTCAAACTTCCCAGACAATGCCCTTCTCTGAGAAGGATATCACATGATCCCTCTCAAATGGATACACACCACTGAGGAAGCTAGAGTGCATGCTCATAATAATTTTTCTGGTTCTTTTCTTGCCTTCCCATCACTAGTTTTTGCAACAACCTCACATACACAGTTTTATGATGGAGCTCTACCATGAAGTCTCTTTGATATATATTCATAGCAGATTCTTGGCTTATCTCTGAGCAACATTCACACATGCTGCTTACTCGAGCTGTTATTTTTTTAAATGCTTAACATATAAAAGTTTAATCACAAAGTTGCCCAATGTTTGTTTCTTATGAAAAGCATTATTATTGCTTAACAAAATTCTCTAGATTTTTTTTCATATACACAGTGCTACTTGATACATGTTGAATTTAGATCGAGTGTACTGAGGTGCAGCACTGCAAGGGTCCTGCTCATCAGAGCTTGGCAAGGTCAAATATTAGATGAAAAGCTATTGATGGGACAACAAAATGGCATGAGCAGAGGAACTGCGTGCATCTTCCGGCAGCATATTGGGAGTTATTTCCTTCTTAATAATAATGACTAGGATATGGGATTAAATACAGCTTTTCTGTAGGCATAGTAGGCATTGAGTCCTCTTCTGGAGCCCAGAGAACAGATCAGCCAAGAAATAAGCCCTCGAGTAGCTGGGAAGGTGTAGGTAACAGCAGAAGGCGTCTGTCTGCTGGGAGGCAATTTCTGATTAGGCTAAGCCTGGGGCCGGTGCAGGCTCAGGCAGCGAAGCACTGCTCAGCACACAAGGGCAGAGGGAAGGCTTTGCCTCCCAGAAACCAAGAGGACTGTTACATATGCAGACCTTTTCTGGTATTTCCAGGGAAATGCAGCAGCCTGGTGGCTGCTGCCAGAACTGCTGCGGTGGCCTGGGGGCAGGTGGAAGGATGGAAGAGGCTGCGAGGAGCAATGCTGGAGCACTGGGGAGCCACTGCAAGGGATGCTGCTGCTGCTGGGGTCTGAGAGTCACAGGGTAGAGACATGTCCTGGGCACGCTTAATGTGGATAGGGGATTTATAGCTACAGTATAGGAAAGTCAGATCATAGAGGGTGTCTAGAAACCCTCTGAAGGGCTTCCAGTGCTGCTGGGTGCAGCTAGCTCTATGTGGCCGCATCCTCTGTATATGCCGAATATAGTCTTGCACCTTCGGAGGGAGGGATGGTTGCTGCGGGTTGCTGACATGAGCAAACAGACTTTCACCTCATCTTAGCCAGCAGGGATGTGATTAGATGGAGGAAGAACTCAGCCAGGCCTATCATGATACTCCACAGAGGAAACAAAGGCAGGAGAGGATTACTCATGCTGCAGTGGTTGCGATGCTGTGTGCTCCAGGATGAAAGCACACAATTATCGGTCAAAGAAAATGAGTCCTGAAAAGGGAAAAACTGTCTTGCAACAGCACTAACACATCCCCAGGCCTCTGCCTGAAGGTGAATGCTGAGATGGGGGGGCACCAAAGTGCTCTAGGTCTTGCTGCAAAGAGCTCCATTATTGTTGCATAGGTGGTTATAGTGCCCTTGGAAGGGTCTAGTTAAACTTTTCAATTTACCCACAGCAGTGTTGCCCCCATAGACAGGAAGAAGGGCATAGGACCTATGAGGGGGACAGAGGTAGCTGAGATGGTTTGGTCTGGCAAAAAGCAGGAGGCTAAGGGATAGGTCTGACAGAAACTTGTGCTTATAAAGGAGTTAGGAAGAATGCATCCAATTTCTTTAACAACAGAGCAAGGGATGATGGCCACATATTGCAACTTAGGATGTTCAGGTTGGACATTAGTAAAAAGTTGTTCCCCAGGATGGTGGTGAAGTCCTGGGACAGGTCACAAGAGAGATAGGGCAACTGTCCTTCAACATCTGAATTGTCCTAGGCTTAACTACGTGCAGAAGCAGTGACCAGATCTAATGTTGCTGACAGACATACTATGACTTCCAAAGGTCCCTTCCAGGAAAAAGTGATCCCAGTGTTGGTCCCAAGGGTAAGAGTTTTGTAGTCAGGAAAGGTAGTCTGAAGGAGAAAAAACATCAGAAGGCATGTGATGCACATTTCACGTCTCCTCCCAACCCCAATTAATTTCTGTTGTCAACAGTTGCCCCTTCACTGGCCTGGCAGCTTAGTTGGTGATGGCACAGAAAAGTGTTTTTGGCAGCGCTTCATTTGCTTTCCTTTTCCTTCTCCTGGAAGAGAAGGACAAACAACCTGCAGAGCAATAGTTTATTTGGTGCTCCACCAAACCAATGTGCTCTCACATGTGTAAACATAGTCCACAGGGTGCCCTGCTGTGCCACAAACATGTGATCCGATGGGTGCTCACATTATGGTTTCTTCTTCCACTTTCTTCACACCCTGCACATGCTGTAAGTGTCTCTGCCCCATTTCCACCAGAGACTGGGCATATGCTTCTATCTGGGCATCCCATCAATCCTTTGCTTGTGGAAACCAGCGCATAGCATCCAGCCCCTTCTTGCTGGGCACCCAGCCACTGCTTTCAAATGGAATATGATACGTGGACATAAAAAAAAGCTTAGTAATACTGTCATCTTACAAACATGCTCTGAAACCTTAAGAAAGAGGTCTCAAAGAACTTAAGAAGGAGGGTGGAAGACCACATTTTAATAATAAAGCAAGAGATATAAATAATTAAGCAGCAGTCTAGCTGTTTCTTGACATCTTGTTGGGTGGTGCTACATTGCTCCCTGCTGCAGAAGTCCAAAGTGGGACTCTACAGTGCATTCAGCTGCATGATCCTAGCATCTCAGCCACAGAACAGCTTTAATGAAAATGCCCTTTCAAAGTGAACGTGCAAATTGAACCAACTTTCTGAGAGGAGCGGGGTCAAAGGTACTGCTCCACAGCATGAGATGCATCGCATAATTCCTGTCAAGTCATTGCCCTCCTCCTCCCCATCTGCTTCCCCACTCCCTCCGCTTCTGTCCTCTGCACACCCTGTCCTCTCACAGCAGCAGTGTCCCCAGCACAACCCAGCCTTCCTCCCCCAGGGCTCCTATATGCAATGCTCATTTGATTACTATGTATGTGACCTCTCATGTCCTCAAGCTATTTGTGTGCTTTAGCTAAAGGGTAGGCTCAGGAGGGAGTTTCTGCCAGGCATCTCTGACCTTTCTTGTGGCCTGAGCTTTAAGACATTAAAAAGCAAAGCGTCCTTTGCTAATGAGCTGGTCCTGGGCTGGAAGAACAAGTCATCTCTACTCCTCTTACCTCCCCCTCCCTCAGCCCCCAGTGAGCAGCCACTGAGGCTGTGTTGGGTTGCTGGACATTAGCATGGTGCCACAAGCAAAGGCTGGTGCAGATCCCAGACCAGGTTGCCCTGAAGAGATGTGATACATTTCATGGGTGTGTAAAAGGCTAGAAGCCTCAGCAGACCAATTAGAAAATCTTCTGTTTATTTTTTTTCTTTATGATGATATCAAATGACTCTCAGCCCTTCCAAAAGAGAATGGCTGGGATGTTAAGGCACCTCCATGTTACTGTGAGGCTCAGGAGGCAGGAGAATGGGGCTAACCACAGGGGTTCACCTTGTGGATGAACTCAAATGCCTCATCATCCTCCTGACTCTTCTTGAGGATTTTACCCTGGCATAAATAACCTCAGCCATTCCAGAAGTGAAGACAAGCAATAAGAACCTTTGAGGATGCTGAAAGTCATTTATGAAGCAGGATGAGTCACTCTGTGTTTTGAGGCTTCCAAAAGTTTTTGTACTGTAGCACCATATGTCCAAGTACATCTCCCAAGCTAGCACTGTGGGCATGTTTGCTAATGTCCTTTTCAGAGCTGAAGTAAACAATAGCCATTCAGACACCAAATCCCGGAAGACTTCCCAAATTGCAAAATCAAGTAACTCGTTCCCAAAATGTAGCAACAGTCAGGCAAGTGTCCCATAATGACTGTGCCATGATGCCAGTGTCAAGGAGAGCAAGAACTACACAGACTGTGATGTTTAAAGGATCTGAATGTCAAGCCATGGGTCTTCACTGACACACACAACTCCACCCCATATCTCTGTTTTCTATAACATTATGTTTCAGCCCCATTTAAAAATGTGTGGCGTCTCCAGAGGTGTGGTATGGACCAGAAAATAAATCGTTCTTATGTTTTCCCTCCCAAGTGCATGTGACCCCCATAATCTGTTTGGCACAAGGAGTTAGGAGGAACAGACGGGACCCATGCCCCATATGTAGTGACAGTGGTCTCAAAAGGAGAGGACTTGGTGTATGATCTGTCCCCAGAAGGAGCAGCTGCATATGGGCATTGCGCAGCCTTTCTGGAAAGTGCACCTCAGCCCATCACCCTGAGGAACAGTGAGGCTGCTGCTCTGCTGCTCGTGGTATACCCCCTGCACTCTTCATGCAGACCCTAAGCAAAGCTGTGACAAGAAAACTCTGTGAGGGGGAACCTGCAGCACGTCTCCTTGCAGAAGTAAAAAGAGACCATATTCAGATGTTTTTCCAGCTGCTGGGAGCCAAGTATACCTCCTGCCTCCTCCTTGCTGTCAACACCTAGGAAATGCCTTGATTTCAGGAATTACTAGAATGCTTTTTTTATCTTTGTTTTGCCCTTCCAAGTTGATTCTTTTTAACTGATTGGGTTTTCTTGGTTTCCCAGTATTGAAGAACTCAGGGCTCCTGGAAACCAGCGTACACTGTCCAAGCTGCCATGAGGGTTCCTCCATGGTACAGGGGCACACTGATAGCTGTGACATTCTTCCTGCAAAGGCAGATATGTGCAGAAAATAGTGCATTCTGTAGTATTACTGAGTCACCAGCGACAGTACTCTGTGCTGGTGAATGTGTCCTTCAGGTGCCTGACACTTTGCCACAGCTGTAGCATCTGGTATCTTTGTTTCTTTGGCCATGCTCTAGGTTTTTTTTAGGAGACATCTGCCCACATCTTGTGCAGGCAAGATGGAGAACTTTCACAGACAGCTTCAGACTTTGTCCCCAGAGCAAGTAAAAGTTGCTCAGGGGACTAGATATTGAAGATCTGAGGATGGCTGAATCCAAATTCTTTGTGTCAAGTCTTTCTCAGCACTTGATACACATCTGCAACATAAGCTTATTGGTCCTGTGCAAAACCACCAATAATCTGGCCTTGAAATTCTTGCTGCTGAACAATCCTGAGACAAGACCTTGGAGGCAATGCAGGGAAAAGCCCTTGGTTGCCTGGAAATACCCCTTCTGCCTCCTCCCAGACATTTTTTGCACTTTGGTTTGCTTCTGCTCCTGGGTGAATCCATTTTATTAACAGTTCTTCATAAAGCCTGGCAGCATTTAAAAGACTGCAGTGTTTGCCTCTGAATATCAATAAGCAGCCGCCTTTCCAGCCTAGGGAAGATTTGAAGGAAGAAAGAGTGAAGCTCTGAGGATCAGTGATCAATGCCAACCCCACAGGGAGCCCGAGTTTAGGAGATTTGTTATTGAAATATTAACTGAATTCCCACCCAGAGTGGACTGAGGGGAAGCTCTGAGCTGCTATGTCAAGCTGCCCGGCAGCTGGGAGGATTGCAAAGCACCGGGTCTCCAGACATGCACTTCGGTGCTGGCAGCATCCCTGGGGCATCTCCTCCCACACCCTGATGCAGGCACCCGTGGCTGTGGCCAGCTGGGAATGTAGTGCATAGAAACATGTCTCTTCTCACCCAGCATTTTTTTCCAGGTGGAATGTTGGCAGAGTTAGGTGTGAAATAGAAGGTCAGGGGCATGAATCTAGGCAATGGCCAGCTTGGTTTCAGGCTCCTGTTGCTTGAGCTTAGTTCCTAAGCACAGCAGGACTCAGGTGGACAATGGAGCCATGGCAGAAGAGGGGAAGCTGTGTACTGAATTGGTTTTTGATGCAGTGTGTGTTTGTTTTGCAGAAAAGACTATTTCGTTGTTCGAGTGTGAGGTCTTTTTTGGTGGTTGTTTGTTTGGTGGGTTGTGGGTTTTTTGTTTGGGTTTTTTTTGGTTTGGTTTGGTTTGGTTTTTTTTGGGTTCCCCGTCCCTTTTCCCCCCCCTCAGGAACACATTGGTTTCCATGAAATATTCATGGGAAAATGGTCCAGGAGCAAACTTTCAGTAAGTGACAGAACCACAACAGCATGTTACCTGGTGCTTGGGGTATTGACATAGGACTTGAGACCTAAATTCTAATCCTCCACAAGGGACTAGAGCACAGAGCTCGCACTACATGGCAGATCTCCTGCACAAGATACTTGCTTTTTAGGCTGGCTCCTCAGCACATTGTATTTGACCTGAGATCTCATTCCAGACCTTGGCAGTCCTCCCATTTCAGGTTTAATGGAAACTTGCCAGATAGACAGTTCACTTTTGATAAAAATAAACAAACAAACAAGGTTGGCAAAAGAATATTTTATTTAGCAAATTCCCTGATCAGCCTGTTGGCTGTCTCCATCCCACCCGAAATCTGCTTCTGTTCTGCCAAATAAAGCCTGCAGGCATCCTCCTTTGGCTAGCTACAGAGCTGCTTGTGCCCATGCTTACAAATGGATAGAGCTATAGCAATTAGGCATCTGGTTCTTCCGAGTTGCTGGTATCCTTGAGCTCCTGGGGTTAGAGATGCCCTGCTCAGCCTCACTGCAGAGGAATGATGTGAGCTTAGTCCTGAACTGCAGAGTCCACTTGGCCAAGAGGAAACAACTTGGAGGTGATGGAGAAGGTCCCTCATGAGCAGCCCCTTGCCTGGAGGGTGTCCCAGGGAGCAGCAAACAGTCTGAACTTGTCACATCTCTCGGAATACTTGATGACTTGCAGGTTCTGCTCTCCTGGTTTGAAGGGCTCTGGCAAGACAGGAAGGAGGCACCAATGACACAAGCAGCACTGCTACAGTGGAATGAGTCTTTAGGGAGACAGAGATTATGGTCTACAGGTACCAAGCTGGTTCCCAGTGTCACAAACGCATCTGCAGGGCAGCTTCAGGTTATGGCAGCTCAAACCAGTACCTGCTCCCCCCATGTGCCAGGAAGGGAGACTCATAGAGCAGGTACTTGTGCCAGCTGTCTTGTGTCACCTGGAATGTTCCCAATATCCCACTTTGAGCAGCTCCAAGGCCACATGTCTCTTGGAACAGGACACGGGTATGCCAGCATGGGGATGTGATGCTTCTTGCTTTGCCTGTGCAAAAGTGCACAGGCATACTGCAGAAGTGCTATGAAAGCCTGATGTCTCCTCCTTTCCATCTATTTGTTAGCTTTTTGCATTTTCCTCATGTCAGATAGTGAAAAACAATGCAGTCCGTTTTGTTCTTGCTGGAATCTGCTTCTTCTTTCAGTCCTTTCAAGCTCCAAAGTGTGGTTTCACATGCAGCTGGAAAGGTTTACTCCTTCATGGGTGGTTCTCTACACTGGATTTTTACCTGAACATTGCGGACCCCTTTCCTGATGTCCAAGGAGGAAAAATAAAGATACCAAGACCAATTTGGTGACACTTAAATGCATTGAGTTGGAAAAGGTGAAGTGCCAGAGCACTGTAATTTAAAATTGCAAAAGTCCTCAGGGAGGATCAAGAAATGGAGGAAACATGGAAATATCTAGAGCACTACATGGAGAACATAGAATAGAAGACCAAATAGTAAACACTGAGAGAAGAATACTTCAACCACTGTTATCAATGGCTGGAACATGAGCAGGACTGTGGGCACACTTGGTTTTTCAATGCGCCATGGTGGCATATCTCCTCTATGCTTTCTGCTGCACTCAGCATCTGATGGAAGAGCTTCAATATTTCTCTGTCACCTTCTTCTGCTGCTGGGCCACCCAAGATGACAGTACAGCTGATGGAAACTTTTGGAAGGTCACTGTTTTGAGGAACTGAACCAGCCTCAAACAAGCTCATGCTAATCTGTCTTCTCACCAGCACCAGAAAAAAGGCATCTATCAGCAGAGTTTAGACTAACTGTATTCGGATAATGGGAGGCAGCAGCAGTGCCATGCTTCCTCTTCCGTCTCCACGTCGGTCCTGCTTCTCATCCAGAAAATGCACAACTCCGAAATGCCACCTGCTCCAGCTGAGTTTGCTCTGTCATCAACAAAGCAGCCAGAACAATGCCTCACATGATCCAGCGACGTTCCTCCCTGCACAACATGGTTTCCCCACATTTTTGGAATGGCTGAAACACCCCCGGCTGTCGTTTTGCTGTACTCTCCCTGTTTGTAAGAACAGCCGGCATGAAGAAACATCAAAAGGGACTTTCCAGTCTGCACATCCTAAAACACAGCACTAGGCAACAACAGATGGGAGCTGGTGTTATTAAATATGCATAACCTCGCAGATCACAAGGTAGCATTTAGCTATCCTCTAATTAAAAGGCAGCTGCTTCCTAATACAGTGGAAAAATGCCTGGTAGAAGACACTAGATTTTTCCTGCCCGGTAGCTGACTAGTGAGAGGTCCTGTAGCATTTTTCTGCCCAGCTCAAAGGTGTCAAATAGACACTTCTGGAGCTGTTGAGGGTCCCTGCTTCCTCCAACCAGTGGGATCTCACTTAATTTGCTAAGCCAGTAATGAAAAGGTTAATTCTGAGAATAGGTGGAAGCACTTTTGGACATCCATGCCAGCTACAGAGCTGCTTCCTGCATAGAAGAGCTTGGAATGAATAAAAGAAATACTGTTGTACTGAATCAGTCCCTCTAGCAATGAGCTCTGGCTTCCCCTGGTTATTTTCATTAATTAATTACATTTGTATTCATGGAACATGCAAGCATCCCAGTCATGGTCCAAGATCCCACTATGCTGGGGTCTGAACAAACAAACAAAACAAGACAGCTCCTTCTCCAATGAGCTTCAAGTATGGAAAAAATTGACGAGATGACTGTGGCTAGCGAGTCACAAGATGCAGTGAGATTGTCTTGGCCTGGACAGGGCTGCAGTCAGAACATATTTTGGGGCAGCACTGTGGTATGGCATGCCAGTGCAATGTCAAAGGTGCCTTTTGCATTATTGCCACGTGCCTGGGATACAGAAAGCCCAAGTGGATCCTTAAAGTGATTTCCTTCACTCAGATGGGAGAGACAGGGCTTGCCCCCCAGGCTCAGCACTCCCTTTTTCCTCAATGCAGAAAGCATGTGCTGAAAGAGTCTTTGTACCAGTTTTTAGGACCTTGGCACCTAAGTGCTGACCAGAGCCCAGGGGTGCTATCCAGAGCATCCTTCCTTGCTCCCCCACCTTCCAGAGGACAGAGCAGGTTTGAGATCCTACAGGAGAGAACTGCATGCAAGTTCTCATGCTCAGCACTATCCTCTATGGCATTGTGGGATCAAAGAGACACTGACTCAGAGTCAGCAAGATGCAGATTGCATGTTAAGTGGCTGTATACAGCTCCCAAATGAAGCTCTCTCTTAACAAGAACGGAGTCATTAGGGATAAGCCAGTTATTTATGCTACAGAAGAACAGAGACAATGCTGAGCTAATATTCAGAGGTGCTTTCCATTCTAGCAATAATGAATCACAGCCTCTCCCCTGCCTCCCACTTGCTTGCCCCCAATTCCCAGCCCCTAGCTGAGAACATGGCCAGTGAAGGTAAGATGCCCCCCTGCCCTCTTCCACCAGCTGTGAAAGAATGCGTAAAAACCAGGCATGGGATGAGAAGTATAGGGAGGAAAAGACCCAAACTATGAACCTTGAATGATACACATTTTTAATGAAAAAATTAAAAAGCAAACAAACCCTGGATCTATTTCAAAGCCAATGAGATTAAAAGAATTTGCAGTATAAATATACTAGGTCTTTATTTCCTGCCTTCCTATTTATTCCATTTCAGCTAAATCAAGGGATAAATTCTGCCCAGTATCTTCCAGTGCCACAGAACTTCCATGTGTAGTCACAGGCACCTAAGAGTGTGAGTACTACTTAAGGTAAAGTGCAGCTCAAGGCTTTGCAGGAGCAAGGCCTGAGCTTGTTAGCATATCTCAGATATGTAAGGCAGGGAGGGGTACAGTGATTTTTCCATAATCCCTCCCAAGGTTCTGAGCTACTAAAGCTGCAAATATTTGTCAAAGGTAAACAAAGAGAAAAGGGTTACTTAAGATGAAATAATGCACAGTGAGGAGCCATCCTGGAATGAATTTAAGAGGGAAGATAGGCTGAAGCATGGATTAGAGTCTGCTGCAAAGATCAACTTCAGGGAGCACAGCTGGGATCTCATCAACTGCAGCACTTAGCCCTAATAGGGATTCCATGTGGAATATTCTGTGTTTCCCTGATAGCTCCTGTGATGACCAGGGGAGTCCTGTCTTTTTGCCTATAAGCGTGTTGCCCGCCTGGGCAGAAGCTGTAAGATGGGAAGATAGAACCCCTGCCTCCCTATTCACAGGTCCCCAGTTCAGAGTGGCTGGCCAGACAAGCAAAAAAAAAAAAAAGTATGAGGCTGCCAAGCAGACAGCAATGCACTGGGAGATGATATCCCTTGGGATATCATATCATCACTGTAGGACTAGAGTGAACAGTACTAAATTCCCAACAACAATTTTCCAACAACATTTCTGACTGGTAACAGCAACCTGATTCACATCCCCCCACTTTGCACATGTGGGTGAACTTGCTTGTTTCCCTCTCCACCAGGTTCCCTTTACCCTTCCCACCAGGTTAGATTTCAAATACACTCACTGGTCCCCCAGCAGTAACCCAGGATGCATCATGTGTAACTTGACCAGCTTCCCTGCACCCAGAGACAGGAGAAAAGAGATGGAATTTATGAACAACCTTTTTGTTTTTCTCCTGTGAACTGTTTTCAACATTTAGAAATCATTTGAATATTATGCAAATTGAAGTGACTTGGCTTCTAAATATCATGAAAAATGCCCACTCCTGCAGTCTGTGCCATATGGAAATTACCTTTGCTGAGAAGTTGTGAAATAAATCACCATTACAGGAAGGATGGATTAGCCAAAAGTGAACAGCTGACATGCAAGAAGCAAGGTTTGTAGTTAACTCAGTCTGCAGATCACTGGGACCTCCAAGGACGGATCCTGCTCTGAGGGGAGGGCGCAGTGCTCACACCACAGAAAGGCACTGCTCTACAGTCATCAGGCAGGTTACATCTGTGCTTTCCAGGCTGCCAGGTCAAAGACAAGTCATGGGAAGTTGCTGGTTCACTTGCCTTTCAGCAAACCGTATCACTTCAGTGTGAGATCCTCAGGAAATGATTCGGCTGAGAATGCTAATTGAGCTGGTGGGCTCCAAGTCAACCTCCTTGGGAAACAGAGATGGTGATGGTCAAACTGCAGTCTGACATCATGAGCACAGATGATGATCCTTGTCAGCCCTGCACCAATGTCCATCCATCCATCCATCCATCCACCCACCCATCCATCCATAACTGCAGAGAGACACTGCCCACGAATGTAGAGGGACTCATAAGTCCCCATAAGCATGAATCAGGGCAGGAGCAGGAGAAATGTGTCCAGTCTTGGTACAGCTGCTTCCAAATACAACCCCTCTGCTAGAAGACACTAGATTTTTCCTGCATGATGGGGAGAGCAGAGGGGGTGGGGAGGCAGAGGATGAACTCTGTGACCCTTTCCTGTGGCATCCATAGGCTGCCTGCTTACAGAGCAGGGCCTGGAGAGGGGTGGTGAAGCACATGGTAAGTGGGACTACTCATGTACTTATTTTTATCATGAAGAATAAATGTATTTGTTTAGCCCCTCTGCATTTGAGATAAACATTCTAGGAATAATCTACTACAGCAGTAATTAACCCTCTCAGTTCTATAGATTCATTAAGGAGATTTTCCACAAGCTCAGAGAAATTCCAATTTTTTTAGACATGGGTAAAAACTGTGCTCTTAACATACATGGGATAGAATCACCAGCTTGGTCTGCATATGGTAAGTGAACTGTAAGCGAAACAAAAACTGATCACAGGTCATTGGTCCTGGCTTGGTTCTGGCTTTGCTGAAATTCCCCAAAGGACTCTGGTCTTGGGTAAGCTGGATCTGTGAAAATGGCTAAGGAGAAAGAAAATAAAATGGTTTAGAGTCAAGAGGAACAGCAATAGTGGGTGGCTTAGAAGCTGAGGACAGAAAGGAAGGAAAACTTGTAGTCCAGCTGCAGGTTCCCTGTGGAGCTAAATGCCCCAGTGTGGACTGAGGCATTTGTACATGAAGGCCCTGTCCTCCATGCAGGAATGATGAATGATGAATCATGTGGATGGTGCAAAGAGACTTTGGACAGCAGAAGCCAGGTATGGCTTCAGGAAAATATGCCCACAGGGGTGAAATAGTCTCAGCAGGTATGGGAAGAGACACCGAATCCAGGTGAGAGGGAGGAGGTTTGGAACTAATGCTTCTTTCGAGGGGAAGAGAGGTTTGGATGGACAGCCTCTCTTCAGGGGCTACCAGACCCTCAGAAGAACCCCAGGTAAAAGCATCTCATGGAGGCAGAAATTCAGGAGCTCAGCAGACAAGTGGGAGATGGACAGGTTTGCAGGCACACAGTGCTAAAGTTGGAGGCTGTACAATGCTGTAACCACTGCCTGTTCCCCAACAACAGTCAGATACATGGAAATAAAGGTGGAACGATGAGGAGGGCTGAAGGTCTCATGAAGTAGGCTAGCATCAGTGGGTGAGCCAGGGTGTCCTGTAGCTGCAATCCCTGGTGTCAGTGCTGACACCGACACGTTAATGTAGTGGCAAGTGCTCATGGCTCTGGGCAGCACTGTGAGGCTTTTCTCTGGGGCTGGCAAAGCTGTTTGAAGTTAAGAAGTGCTCAGGAAGTGCTGAGGATTATCAGGCAGGTATTTCAGTGCTCATTTGGTAATGAAAAGCTTTGCATTCCCCTGTAACTGGAAGCCCCTTTGATGCAGAGGACAACACCGATTCTCTGCTTCATTAAATCCCATTATAACCATCCCCTGCTCTGCTTAGCAATTGACTCTGATTGAAATTCAGTCTGCCCAAGCCATGAGTGGAACTGAATTCCCCCCACCATCGTCCCCTGCCTCCAAGTCTTGAGCTGTGTTTTCTGCAGTACCGTTTTCACGGGAAAGGCAGGGCAGAAGCCTCCCTGGAGAGCTCACCTAGCCAGATGCCTTCCCCCTCCCTCCAACCCCCTTTAACAAGCAGCACAATGCCGGATTGACTACAGGCAGTGAATCAGAAATTGTAATTCTGTTGCTCTTCATCCCATGGGAATTCTTCTCCCTCCTGACACAGGCTGGGTGAAAACAGCCCTTCCTAACTCCACCACGACCCAGGGATTAGAGCAAAATAAAGGGATAGAGAGAGATCTGAGAGGGGCTCTGCAGTCTATTTTCTCCCTTTTCTGCCCCCACAACATCCAGCAGGCAATATTGCCTTATAAGGCAGAAGTTCTGACGCACAGGGAAGAGAAAAAGTTTATTTTGAGGTTTCCAGCAATGGTGTGAAATTCAAATCTCATTCAATAGCAGCTGATTTGTTCAAGATTAATTGATTTTGCTTCAAGGCTCACTCGTGCTCCCTTACTGGCTTTTCCCCCTCCTTTGCATGATGTGCGTGTCCACTCTATTTTGCCGTCATTTCTGAGCAGAAAAACTGTCCCAACACCCCAGAACCTCCGTGCTCTCCTTCCCCCTGCTCCTTTCACTGTCTGGTTCCTCTTTTCTCCTTTATGCCTCACTTGTGTCCTTTTCTGTTGCTCACCCGAGGTGGCATCTCTGCCTTGTATCTCCTTCTGTCTGGAGAGTCTTGGTCTTGGTGGCATCTCTGCCTTGTATCTCCTGTCTGGAGAGTCTTGGCCTTTTCTCTCCCATGTTTGTTGTCTTTCCATCCTGCTCCCAGCATATCAGACAGGTCCTCCAAGCCATCTTTCCTACAGTGCTCTCCAGAACAGCCTGACCATGTTGGCAGGTCAAAAGGCAATTAATCCAGAAAAGGCAATAAAGCAAGATATTGTCTGGTATCTCATAAAGCCACTGTGAAGCTTACTCTGCAGCTGTGTCATCTTCACATTCCTCATTCGCTTCCTCCCCTTGCTCATTCATCTGTGCTTTGCATCCTCAGGGATGGAGCTCCAGAGTTGTTGGATCTCTGACTGAGACCTACAGCTGTCCACAGGCTGCTGAGCATCAGCCAAACATGTCATTGTACACTCACACAGCCCCTTCCCAACGCTGGAGCATGGTCCAGCTTCTCTCGTGTGGCTTCAGCTTTGCCATCTGCAACCTTTGCCTCCTGCACTCATGATGAGAAGCTACAGGAGACCCACCACTGTGTGTGAGTCCATCAGGACTTGCCTAGCACAATGGGTCTCCAGGACTTCTGGGTTTTTAGGCAGAACCAGCTTTATACAAAAATACAGTCTGAAGAGGCATAAGCAGCTAGGAAAATTTTGCTTTCAGGGCTGGTTGAGTGATGGGTTTCCTCTGAAAGAAAATGTCAATGGAAAGTGATTTTAGTGTTTCCCTAAGCATTTTCTATTCTTCATTAAAAAATTAAAAAGGAGGGTTTATCTTAAATGTTTTGTTAGAAGTCCAACAGTCTGCACAAGGAGAAACTTCGAAAAAAAAGAAGTAGTTTAGTAAAAAATATTCAATTCTCCATCAAAATATAACTTAACTGGGGAAATATTAACCAGCAGTAACAATATTGGATCAGGAGGGAAATAGCTTCAGATAGAATCTTATTTCTTGCAGCTGACTTTTCATCAAAACTCTCAAGTTTTTTCTGCCTAAAAATTTCAATAGAAAATGTGATTTCGTACCCCCACAGGGATCAGGTACTTTCTGAAATCAATTTGGTTTAGTCAAGAATCCAACTTTCCATCCAGAAACAGTTTAGGCATAAAATGCTTACCTTTCTCTCCACATTTCAAGTGACACCCTCTTCCCTTCCCCCCCAATCTCTCTTCTGCACATCAGAGAAATTGCTGTTGAATTTGTTCTGAAATACTTGTAGTCCCTGAAGAGGTCATTAAGTAGTTCTTGGTCTTTATCTCCTCCTAGCTGTTTTCGGGGTGGGTTGTGGGTTTTTTAGGTTTGGTTTTTGTTTTGTTTTTTTTTTCCCCCCAGAGCATGATGAAATTCTTATGAGGGTGGACTGCAGTTAGGCACCTGGACTTCCCATGTTTACTGGGACTTGGAGCTATAATGTGTGTAATTGTCTTCCTCAAATATTGATCGTTATCAAATTAGTAGCATATTAATGGAACAGGCTTGAAGGAACTGGTTTTGCTCTACATCTTTGGGCACTGTTCTGCGTACAGAATAATTGATGGGATGTCATAAATGTTTGATTGACATGACTTTGTGATGGTGCATTAGAACGCATGAGCTGTGCTAGTTATTCCAAGTGAATGCCTGTTAAACACCAGACCACTTTACACTATGGACACCATCAAGAAAGCTGCATAAATAGGATTTAGGCTTTCCTGAGGTTCCCCTGATCCCTGCATCAGAGTCTATCTCAGTTCTCGGAATACCAAGCCTGAGTTCCCAGGATACCAAGGCAATGGACAAAGATACCCTTAGCAGCCCCTAGGAAGAATCCATATGCGTTCTCCACATGCAACATTTCAGGTTTTCTTAACACCAAAGGGACTGTTTGCTCATTTCTTAATTTTACTTTTTCCAAGAGCAAAATCATCCCCACCTCGTAATGAAGAGGCAGGTAGGTGATGCTGAGAAAAATGCTGACACTTTCATCCTGCTACCAAAGGCTTTACAAAGAAGCCCTTTCAAAAGCAAAGTCAGCTGGGAACTCCGTGCCCTGTGCAGAGGGTTTTGGCCTCAGGCTTCATGTATGGGGGCTCCAATACACATTTAGAATTGGAGAATTAGGTGCTGCATGAGCAAAAAGCAAATTACAAATGCCTATTTCACAGGGTCTTAAAAACATGGGAGAGGTGGATTCATATAAAATATAATGAACCATGGTATATTTGTTACAAAGCTAAGCAGCTAATCTGACATCCCCACCAAGTAACTACTGATGCTCACAGGGTAATGTGCTGGTTTTGCTAATGAGATTCTGTATCAGGGTGTTCACCAGGAATCTCATTCAGGACAAGTTCATTTTGAATGTCAATCTCTACAAGACCCTGACTACTACCATGAGTAGAAAGAGTAGCAGTAGTACTGTATGGTGCCGTGTGCCCCAGCACCAGCACCAGGACCATGGTGCTACCATGGCACCAAGGTAATGACAGTGAAAACATCACAATTTGAACATGTCAGCACCTTAGTGCTGGGGTTTGCCCATGTCCTCTGGTTTTCATTGCACTGAATGCCACAGCTGTCTTGGGCCTTGGGGAAAAAAAAAAAAAAAAGTCTTGTATTTGGAAAGTTGCTCTGCTGAGCTGAGGGATTGCCTATGGCCTTTGGGAAATTACCACCTCCATGTGACCATCACCCCCGAGCTGATACACTGGGATCATAAAATGGATATGCCTGTAACACTTGTTGATGATGGAGCCAAAGCAAGAACATGCCTAGTATGAGAAAAAATGGAATTTGTTTGCTTTGCCTTTGAGCAACACAGCCGTATCCATGCTGCTGGATCACAGAAAGGCTCCTTACAGGCTGCATGGACTACAGGGCTGCCATTTGGCTGCATCCTATTTCTCTCACCCTGCTTAAAGGAAGAATTGGTGACTCATGTCTCAAGTCTAGGTGTTTCCCTGGTCTATGGAGAGTGGTCCTGGATGACTCACATAAAAGTATCTTTAATGGAGCCATCTCCAGGTGGTGAGCAGGGTCTTATCTTCAGTGCTTGTGCCTGCATGGAAGTTGGGATTTGCCATACTTTCAAGTAGGAAAACTCCCAGCACCTCTGCTAAACAAACAAACAAACCCAATAATAAAAACAAAACAAAACCTAAGAAAATATTGAGTTGGCCAAATGCACTTTAGACTGCATATGTCCCCAAAAGATAAGTCTTGGACAGTTACCCCAAGAACCGCTGGTGGCAGCGAATGTTCCCCATTCAGCTTCATCCCAACCCTGCACACAGCCACCAAATTCATTCTTTGTGAAGCTGGAGTATTTTCTGCTCATATGAGAGCAGATTTCTTTCTCTGTTCATCCTCACTGCCCTTTCCTAAACTACTTTTTTTTTTTTAAATTCTACTATAATCTTGTTGAAATGAGACAACCAGAAAGGCACATGACCTTCAGGGTGCAAATGCTCCCTGGATATTTCACTTCAGCTGCTCTCGTCCTTACTCCTTACAC
>NW_010227653.1:0-312 GCF_000690775.1 Eurypyga helias | reverse complement strand
GAGTGCACTAATATCTTCCCAGCTCTTCTCCTTGACCCATAAGAGCTACTTTAGAGCTTGCCATTGTACTAATGTGGAAAGAATTGATTTCCTCATGTGCTTTCTTTTGCTTTTATCAACACTAGGATGTCCCTTGTAACTCCCAGCCCTCCTATATTGTTGGATACTGCTCCATTCCTTCATAGGCAGTTCCAGATTGACTGTTCGCAGTAACAGCACATCATATGCAAATCTTGTCTCCTTCTATTTACACCCTTTTCAGGTAGTTTAGGAACATTATACAACATTCACATGGAGAATGAGGAGGTGATT
>NW_010227652.1:22193-65660 GCF_000690775.1 Eurypyga helias | reverse complement strand
GCTGATTTTTTTTTTTTCTTTTCTGTTTCCTGTGTTCTTAAGGAATAAAATTGTCAGTCTACTCAGAATGGTTTGCATGTTGTCAGATTCTTACTGATGAAAGATTACTACAAAATGGACATGAACATATATATACAACACTCTGCTGTTCTCTCATTTGGAACTCAAACCTAAAGCTTCTTTGCATACTCTCCCTAATATTGAGATAGGGGTTTTCATCATACAGAGTGCTGGTCTGATCTTTGATATAAAAAGATTGTGCAGTGAGTATTCCAGGGCTTCAGAGATTTTCAGGCTGTCTTCTCTGTCTTTCTTCACAATTCATAGAAGACATACTTTGCTTCTAGTGAAAAAGCCTTAGCAGACATTAAGTTGACCACCCAACTGCTGTGCCACTGTTTCTTAGAGCATAAAAGAGAGATATAGGTCAAAGTCCCCAATTCATTCTATCTTGCAGTGAAAATTTGAAAGCTACATACATGTAATTTCACCTCATGGGAATGATTACGATTTGAGAATCTGGCTCTTAACTTCCTGAATAAAATTCCACCAAATTCTGGACACATCCAGCAGTTTGTGCATGATACCAATGCAAAGTAAGTAGTGAAAAAGTGACGTGATAGTTACATTGAAGGCTGGAAACCTGACATAGCTGTTTGTGTCACTTTTTATCTAGCTCAAATGGTAGAGTTAACCTCTGACCCTGTGAAGTGGTCCATCTGGCTGGAAGGCACTGCATCCTTGCAGAACCCCGCTGAAGTTGATAAGGTTAATGTTCTGGGAGCAGCTTGCAAGGCAGGGCTAATTCTATAAATTAATAACTGGGTTCCATTACACAAGCATCTGTGTCAGGTTTCACATAAGTAGTCCAACCCAGCTCCCTTATCGTTTTATAATTAAGTGATCTTTTTCCAGCTGCAACAATTTGCACAAATGTAGCACTTTCTGCACAGATCTATGGAACACAACACTCAGAACTTCTCCAAAATGCTTGCCATATTCATGAAGCATATGGCACAGTTCTATTACTGTGTTAGGTGGCAGGAACCTTGTAAATTTTCAAAGATCAAGAACTAGGGAGGGAATGACTTAAACATTGAAGATTCTTTAATAGATAAGTGCTGTGCTCTCAGAAAACAAACAGTAACATAAATAGAAATGAATGTGAATGTAAAATAACAGGGAAGTTGAAGTACTCGGGCAATTAATTTTTGAGATAAATATTTTTCCTGATTTAAAGGAACGCAATGTATAGCACTTTATTTGTATCTCCATTTCCCAGTATGTTTTATGTTATATTTTCCAGCTGAAGAAAATTTACATCTATTGAAAATTCCTATATTTAAGTGTATTAAGAATGAACATTATTTGTGTTAGTGAAAATGCTTAACAGACACAGTGTTTGGACTAACATTATTTGTTCATATTTAGAAAGAATACATGGCCAGGGGTACAGCTGTACTAATGCTAGTAAAGGCTGCTTGTGGCTTGTGATTCTGTGTTGCCACCCAACTGCCTTATGGTGGATCACCCTAGACGGATAGAGTCTAGATCTGTAGGCCTTCACCTCAAGTGACATTTTTCCTTCATACTCACCTGTATGTTCATGAAATATACACAAGTCCGTCTCTTCCCACATTTCTTTTCCCCCTGTCTTTAGAGAATAATCACTTCATCTCTATAACTGCAACTGTTATTTTTTTCACATAAAAAGCAAGTAAGCACATACTTTTTCATTGAAAGGAACCTCTGGGAATGTGGTATCACAGCAAAGGAACAACTTCATCAACAAGTGCTGACAAGAGAGACACAGTTTTGCATGTCATGAAAGTAAAGCTATGGTAATCAGAAGACCAATTAAATGGCATTTCTGTCCCATGCTAAACAGTAGAAGAATAATGCAGAGCTTCTCCACGTTCTCCATATGTGACATAATGGATTCTGTGGAGTTTGCTATGAGTGACAATAAGGAGGTGGAGAAGAAAGAAGAAAAATTAATAGAGCTCTTGTTTTCATTGTGATAACACACAACTCCTTTTACACTGAAATATCAACTTCTGCTAAAAGTACAGTATTTTGTCATAGTACTATGGTATTAAGACCATAAAATGAAGCGCATACGAGAGGTGGAATTTACAATATATAGTGATTAGTTGAGAAAATGATTGATAATATTTAATACAGAGAAATGTAACGCTGTAGAGAGATTTGGGTAGAAATAAAAGTCCTGATTTTAAGTAGGAGAGTTATAATGCCTACTACCATTAAGAAAATATATATTGCAAGCACACTAGATAATTATATGAAAATATTGGCTCTGCAGAAATTAAGAAAGCAAATCAAATTGTAAAGATGTTACAAATGTGACATAATTTTATTATGCCACTGAAGAGATCTAGGATGTACTTGGATATTGAATTTCTGTGAATAGTTTGGCTCTTCATGTCTCCAAACACAGTGTGGTAACACCCTGTGTATCAACCTACATTATAGTGGCCTCCAGCACCCTCCCGTGTAGCTGTAATTACCTCAGCAGTTCCTACCCAAAGGGGAAGGGACACCATATGGGAGGCTGCAGGAACATGAAGTATAGCCCTAATATACTCTACTCATTTGTAGAAAATCTATGACTGCAATGAGGAACAAAACACTTTACTCAGAGATTTTATGGATACCCTAATCATTATGTAATATTACCAACAAAATTGTCCAGGCCCCAAAAGAAACATCCTAAGAGAATCCATGAATGGAGAATCTCATCTGCTTTCAGATAGAGGGACACAATCTTAATCACATACTATTTAGCAACAGCAATTGTGATTTCTGTTTATTAACATGCAAGCAGCAGCTGCTGTTTGAATCTAAAAGGCCTTTTAAGATAGGTATTTTCTAGTAAAATTTAAATTTACTCACCTCATGAAATAATTTTTGTAAGGATTTTTTGAGAATATCAGGACTGCTAACACTGTTAGACATTGACTAAAAGCGATTTGCTGCTATTTAGGCACAAGTTGCAAATTATAGTTGTTTGATCAGTCAAGAAACTACTTCAGTCACTAAAATCTTGCAGACAAGATGTATAATAAGACTAAAAAAAAAAGATTAAATTCTTAGATTTGTTTTCAGTCCTTTTTCTCTCAGTTTCCTAAAGGAAAAGAAGTAACAACCAAAAAGTCCAACTTCTCAGCATGTTTATACTCCTAGAAGGTTTTTCAGATGTAGGAGAGAGTATTCAGTTGTAGTAATCTTGAATCCATGCAATTGCAATCAGCAGAAGTGGGTTTGGCACTGCTATTTAAAATATACTATCCTAAACATTTTTCTCAAAACTCCTGCCTTATTAACTCCTGTTCTTTACAAGACACAATCCTGTTCTGTTGCTTTTGTAAAAATAATAATAATCATATAGTATACTGAGTCCCTGAGGAAAATCAAGAAAGGTGCAGTAAATGACACTGTAGAATCAACTCATGACATGCTTCTTCTTGGGTCAATATTGTCTCAGTACACTTGCACAGAGCAAGAAGAGTTGTATTGTTTGGGTAGCACAGAAACTAAAGATGAAATTACTTGATGATCTGAACAAAAGTAAATTACAAAATGCAGACGACTTTAATAGAGGCAAGATTTCAGCCAAAACCTGAAGATTCTTTTGTAATAAAATGTGGATAAAATAATAAAATTTTATTACAAAATGTCTTTTGTAATAAAATTTATTGCACGTTTTAGCACCTTTCTGTCATAAAAAAATCCTAGTTTCAACAATTTGATTCTGCTTGCTTCTACCCAAAATTTCAGTAGTGACATGGGGACACATTCTAAAACAAAACCACCAGGGTTTATATCACAGATATCACAGCTCCATTAACTGCAGATAAATTACTGTAGCTGTACCTACAGAAAAGAGGAATCTTTATTTTCATGGGAAGTAAATATCATGTAATCTATTTCCCTGTCTCTTTTTCCTATTTTGGGCAAAAGTGCACGCACACACACTCTTTATATGTGTGAGAAAAGATGTATGAATAACTGTAAAACTGTTTATTTGTCAATATATTTAATGTCATATAAAAACACCCGAGACTTCTATGTTTAAAAATCTTAACATTTTTAACAGAAATACATACATTGCCCTAAAGCACCTATTCCTTCCTGTATTTGTCAAAAGTGGCTATAGTGGCTATTAACATTTAAAAATAAAAACAAAGGGCCATACTTTCATATGAGCCAAGTGTCTGAGTTTTGTTTGCTATCCATTTCTGAGGGTTTTAGCACATTCTCGTGACATGTAAGTTATCTTCTGACTCTCTCTTGCCAGACAAAAATACATTTTATTTTGGATGGTAGAACACTAACAATGTTGACACAATACACCTTTTTCAGATTTTGTCTTTTGATTTAACATTTGGAAAAATACAGTATATTTCAAATAAAAGAATTATGAAACACCAGTTCCACAGCTGTTTTTTTCCTTTTCCATTACTCTTGCACACATGTGTTTTTCTACTTACTGGTTTTTTTCCAATGTTTTTCAAACTCTTTACCTTCTTTCCTATACCAATCTCTCCCTTTTGTCATTTTAGTTTAAAACCATTACCCTATGTCCTATAAGAACAAGCCATCCTAAAAAACTACTCTGCATTATTCTTATGAGCCCCCTTTATATATTGAAAGGCTGTATTAAGGTCTCCTGGGAGCCTTCACTTCTCCAGACTGAAGAACCCCAACTCTGTCTTTCTTCACAGAAGTGTTCCATCCTCTTATAATTGTTGTGGCCTTCCTCTAGACTCTCTCCAACAGGTCCACATCTTTTTTGTGCTGCTGGCCCCGAATCTGGGTGCACTACTCCAGATGTTGTCTCATGAGAGTACTTCTTGTTCATTACAACTGCAAGGCCCTTGTATATGCATTTTCAAGGCCTAATACCCTGAACAGCTTGATGAGAAGCTATTCCACTGTCTGAAAATAACAGGAGGGTCTAAAATGAACTGTACGTCCACAAGCACGTCCCTTTCCATACAGTGTCAAATGTGATTAATTCTCCCTCCATATTTCATGGGACTGAATCACTGGTCCAAAAAGCCGGTCTGAAGTGCCTTGCCTGGTATCCCAGACAATATGGAATTTCAGAAGTGAGAATTCCCATACTGGTAATCAATTTATATCACTAGTTACATTTTTTTAGGATGCATATGATTAGGGCCTGACTCTGAAAATAAAGAGAAGTCTAAAAAACCCCAAAATGCAGGTTTGCAGAAATCAAGAACAAATTAACAAGGCCTTCCTTCCATGCACACTTTTACAACTGCACATCTTCATCCAGCAACACTTTTACTTTAGTCTGGAGTGTCTGTGGATACCAAATAAAGACAGATCATCATCAGATGAACAGAACATCATCTGATGAAATTATCAAAGAAAAACAGATACTATCTGGAATAGCTTTCATTTTGAGAATGTTTATTTCAAGAGAATTTTTCAAAGATTGACTGTGTTCAAAATGTACTAATTCTGTGACAGTATATACAAAACAAACAGACCAGCAAAAGTAGGGGTACATTCTTAGAGTTCCCATGTCAGTACATACTATAAAAAATTAATGAACTGTTAAAGATCCTATTCATTAGGCATATCAAATAATCAGTACTGCAACATATACAGCTGAACTTGTTTTCTGTTTTAACATGTTGCAATATAAACATATTTTCATAGCTACTGGTAAACAGGGGTATGTTGTTGTTCCCACTTTAAATGTTTCTGTTATAAATTCTATTTTAGAAGCGAATTAACTATGGCAGGACACTTTAATAAGCATCATACTGAACCTATGGGCCCTACTCATTTCATTTACATGGCATGTAACTCATGTTCCCATTTGCTTTGAATAATAAAGCTACATAATCCAGCTATCCGTTAGAGTACACAAGCGTGGTAGTCTGCCATCCAGATAATTATGTGCAACTCAAATTACATTCCATTAACATGTTGGCTAGCTGATCACAGAGAACAGGGTGTATTCAGCCAGAAAGGGTAGGAGCAGTCCAAATGAACAACTTTATTACATTCAAAGACAAAGCAGAGCCAAAGAACTGAGGATGGCATTTTAAACTAAGTAACATAGTGCTAAACCACAACCATTCTCCTGAAGTACTTATTTCTCTTCCATACTACTTTTAGGGGTGGGTGTAACTGAAGTTCAAATAAATTACTTGCGACAAAATCCAGACCTGTCAGGAGGTTACAGACAACTGCTAGTGGGACAGCCTAAGCCAGGAAATGGATGGGGTTTCTCAAACAAGTGCATCTTCTTTCGGTCACTATTCTGAGATGCAAACTATTATCTCTTCATGCATTTGTCATAAAAGCCAAGCATCCTGTGTTATTTCCTCTCTGCATTAATATATCACTTCTGGATTACAAAGATCACTGATACACACAAACGTTATGACAACTACTGAAGAGTCTTCATTCCTGCAGTTTATTTCCACTAGGAAATCCCTTCAGTAGGAAGAGAACTTGGGAAAGACTCCTACAGGGAAATTCTTGGAAAAAGAACATCTGAGAGGAAGCTTACATGAAATGTAGGTATGCTATTGTTTTTAACTACCGGTGAAGCCATATCCTGCAGAGAAGGAAGTGTACAGACACTAAATTAGGGTGCCTTTTTCTTGTTGTGGACAGATCTCTCTGTTCTTATGCAATTAAGGAAATATATGATTTTATGCATTATAATCTCAAGAACATCTCTGCTTGAAAACTGAACTGTTCTTTTCCAGTTACTTTAGCTCATGGAAGTCAATACGCACTACCTACAAACTTTACTTCACTAAGGCTATATTACAACATCTATGAAAGACAAAATTTCATGCCTGTATTACAGGGTTACTGAACTTTGAAATAGGTAGCCAAACACATCTTTAAGAAGCCCTTGACTACATATGGTATTTAGGGATAGAAAAATACGTATAAGATGTAGTGCAGTCATAACCAGTTCCAAATGAACACAAACATTATCATAGACAACAATTCTTAATAGAGCTATCATACTTGTGTGAAAGGTTGATACAAATCTAGAAAACAATAGTTCTTAGAAACTAGAAAACTTAGAAAACCACGACATTAATACATGCATATTTAAACATTCAAAGATATAGAGAAATTTCTGGACTACATTTGAGAAAAATGAAACTGTTATGAGACTTGGCACAATGGAAAACTAGGACACTACGTAAATGGACAAAGGAATACCAAAATGAGGATTGCATATATCTGGACAGAATTCTTGGATTTACTTTTTTCCCAAACTTACATGTACAGTATCTCGAATAACAATGCCTTATCCAATAAGAACTCAACAACAGTGAAATATTTATTTTCCTTTACATAATCTTTTTAAAAATAAATTCCAGAATGTTGGGCAGGGAGGAGGGGAATGGTGCACTTTAATTATTAGCGCAGTCTATGCTTTAAATTAGACTGTAAATTAGAGAAGACTCAGATAAAATGTATAAAATTCTAGAAATCCAGAAGAGTTTGTTTAAAAAATATAGAAAAGATAAGTTGAGATCATAATTAAATGTACATAAAAGTTTTGAAAATATTTAAGATGAAAACATAGTTTTGTTAAAATCAGCAAGTTTCAAAGGAATGTGTCAGTTTGACAATGTGTTGGAAAAAAAAGCCAAAGTAGACTGTTTCAGACTTAATATCATTTTACCTTTATAGAGGAAAAATACTATTTTGGTTTTATAATATTACTATATTAATTTTGTTCTGAATATTAAAGCACTATTTTCTTCTTTTTACATCAGTGGAATAGGGCTCATTATGAACAGGGTATGTACATTGCTAGAGCTCCAAATCCTGGCAGAATGTAAAGGAGGAAAGAACACTTTCCTACCACTCAGTGCTCCCTTGTAGGTTGCTTTTGTTATTCAAGGTCAGATTAATCTAATTTTATTTTAGCTACCTAAAGTAAGGTGTTCGGCCTCTTCTCACTTTCTACATAGTTCACAGGCTCTCCACTAGAAGTAAGTCTAGTTATTTTCACTCAGCTTAAGGTATAGCACTTTCTCTGATGTTATTTGTTCAGTGCTGTGGAGCTATGCCTGCTTTACAATTTACCTGCTTAGATCAACACAAAATCCCTATGCTACAATCCCAGACAGTAAGCTAGATTGTTCAGGCATATTGTCTCAAAACTATCTGTATGAATTCTAGCTTTCAGGTTAGTCCTTCAGTGAAAAGACAAGTACAAAAATAACAAATATTTCCTTATGTTCACAAAAAATCTTTTTAATAATAAAAATATAGAAAAATTACTGATCTAGGCAACACAGTGTATTAATAAGTTCTGAAAATTATGCTTCTAGTTTGGTCTTCCACTTTCCATGAATCCCTGATTTGATGCTGAAAGGTATTTGATCCTCTTTCCATGTGGGTTTTTAAATTTCTTTCTTTTATATAAACAGTATTTCCCTTTTAAAATTTATTCTCTGAGCTACTAGATTCCATCTAAAAATTATGGGCAACTGAGAAGAGGAGACTAATATTTCATAGAGACAGAAGAGACATTCAGTACTGAAGACCAGTGGTCACTCTGTATATATGTGCTTTTACTGTAAAAGGATGACTAGATTCTTGCACAGTAACAACTTAGGAAACTGGGGTAATATAAGGTAATAGTGTAATATAGGTTAATAAACCCCATAGCTCCCTCTTTGCAACATTGTCAATAAAGAACAACTCTTCCTCTGGCCTATTACATGTGCCAAAAATATACAGTGGTTTAAAGGTTTAAAAGCAAAAAATCGGTGTTGAAGAAACAGAATTACCATGACCTAAAATTAAAAAAATTCTAGATATAATAGTCATAAAAACTGGGAACTTTACTTCACATTTGGCATATGTCATCCAGTTTCTGTCAGTGTCTGAGCAAGCAAAAAATCAGACTTCTTTTCTATATAGCTATAACAGAGCTATGTTTTCTATAACATAGCTAACATTATTTCAGAGACTTTAGATTCCTTTAATCTTTATAAAACAGTATTATGGTATTGAAGGTGGTAGGATTTCTGTGTGTCTTTCCAATCAAAAGTCAGGAACTTTATATTTTGTGGCAAAGATGTAAGGAAACTATAGTATGTCAGGTCAAAAGGAGCTTTCTAGAGGTTTGAGGTTCCGTAATATTGACAGTTTCCCAAAGGACAAAGTTCTGCTTCAGAGGGTTCAAAATATGAGCATTATTTTGAATCAACTTGTAAAATTTCTAAAGATTGTGTGTCTGTTCCATTCTGATTCAACCTTTTTGCTATCTGTAAGTCAAATATTAAATGCACTTCTCATCTGAGAAACTGAGGTAACCTGGGAGTATTCCTTACTGTCTAGATATCTGGAAAATCTAAATCTTTCAATTCCAGTGATAAATTAGGTTGCAGAGGGACTAAAGCATTTATTTATCAAAAATCCCATTCACATAGAAATCCCCAAATAGTTACAGGTGGATCTATATTCAATAAAATACTACATTTTAAAGAAACAGTGGGACAGAGATCAAAAGCAATAGGAAACGCTTGTCCAGACCTGCTCTGGACCTTGGCCTCTCCCCCTCAACAGTTCTTCAGCCTCTTATTTTAAAATAACAAAGAAAGAAACCAAAAGAATAAGTGAAGTTAAATATTACCCAAACATTAAAATTGTGAAGCTTTTCCCCAAAGGAATTTGTGAGATTGAATTTTTCATAGTAATGTAAGAAGAACAGATATAAGAAAACACATGAGTATGCTATGCACTGAATACTCAGTTATGGCCAAAAGAGAACAAAGTCCATGTGTGAAACAATGAGTGTGTTTTAGACCAATTAATGCAGTTAACAGCCCAATAGTGAAACTATTACCCAACTTACAATAATATTAAGACTTATAATTCAAAGTAATACAAAAAAGCCACACAAATAATACCCTTAAAATCTTCACACATTACACCTACTCCTTTTCGCTGGTATTCTGCCTACTGTTCCAGTGTCCCTCTGGGTCCTGAGGTTAAACCTTCCTTGGGAAGACCAGAGGCAAACACAGATATATCATAGAATCATAGAATGGTTTGGGTTGGAAGGGACCTTAAAGATCATCAAGTTCCAACCCCCCTGCCATGGGCAGGGACACCTTCCACTAGACCAGGTTGCTCAAAGCCTCCTCCAGCCTGGCCTTGAAGACAGCCAGGGATGGGGCATCCACAACATCTCTGGGCAACCTGTTCCAGTGCCTCACCACCCTCTCTGTGAAGAATTTCTTCCTGATATCTAATCTAAACCTCCCTGATTCCAATTTAGACCCATTACCCCTTGTCCTATCACTACAGGCCTTTGTAATTTTGCCAGGTCTGGGTGTCAAAGATTTGGCAATACAAAACAAATTATGAGGCAGGGATTTGAAGGAGCAGTCAGAAACTTCAGCTGCTGACTAACCAAAGTTTGGAGATGCTGCCAGTATATCACAGTGACAAAGGCAACCGTCCTGGAAAGGCCTACTTATCCATTAGCTGCTAATAAAATGTTTCTGTTCTCTTCAGGAAAATTCAGCAACCCAAACAGTGTTGATCTGTGCTGCTCCACCAAATTGTTCCCATCATAATTAACCTCCACATGGTGGCAGTGCATCGTTGCACCCTGGCCAACAACTGAGCACCCACACAGTTGCTCATTCACTCCCCTCTCCTACAGGATGGGGAGAAATGACACCTGTGGGTCAAGAGAAAGTAAGTTTAATATATGACGTAAAAGATGCATGGACGGTGTATTTCTTAC
The DNA here is from genome assembly GCF_000690775.1 of Eurypyga helias. Lineage (NCBI taxonomy): Eukaryota > Metazoa > Chordata > Aves > Eurypygiformes > Eurypygidae > Eurypyga > Eurypyga helias. Next base: position 54,856 of record NW_010227652.1, on the reverse strand, counting down.
GTTTGCCCATGACACCTCCCAGTCTACAAAATCCTTAGACAGTCAATGCATTTCCCAATTCACCTCACAGATCTTTCGCTCCAAGTAACCTTGTGGTACCATGTAAATTCATGGTAATATCAAATGTTAGCTTTAAAGTTTTCACTGATTTTCCCTAATAAAGCAAATGTTTAAACTACTTGGACACACTGTAAGAATTGTAACTTAGAAAGCTGCTCAGAAAAGCTTGTATTGTCCTCAGTTCTGTAAGACGATACTAGCTTTATAGTGATCATGAATTCTGGTAATGCCATATCTCTAAATGCTTGGAAGTGTCTTGAAAGCTAAGCTTATGAAATTTAACAAGTTTTATTTTGATACTTAGTTTTATTGCGACTTCACCAATGGACTCTGTAGAATTTAGGTATGCTTCAGGCTTGTATTCTATTCTTTACAACATATAAGAAACTTATTTTCTATCCCTGAAACATTCAAATAACAGATAAGAACTTACATATTATGCATATCAAGAAATACGGATGTATTTCAGGAATGAACTTCAAGAAAATTCAAGTCTGTCTGAAAGTTTCATACCGCAATTACATTTATTTAGCTACTACACTTAGTTATTTAGAACCAGAGTTGTTTGTTGTTTTATTTGAGTTATTTTGTAGTTATGCTTTCTGACACATACAACAATTTTCACTGAAGTGGTAAGTACTGTTAAGTGACTTGTGAGATGGACAGACTAGTATGCCTTCAAGCTGTGTAAACCAGTATAATATTAAATTTTGGAAGCAGTGTCTGAAAAATTCATGATGTCTTATCCCTAGGCACTTCATCAGCACTCCATTGCTCATGCCCTGTAGGCAGAGGAGAATAACCACAAGCCTTTCCTGCTTTTTTATTCAAAGACCTTAGGTTTTATTACAACACGTTTTTTTAAAAATCTCCTAAAAACACCATACAATTCAGATTCCTATAGACCTAATTGTTCAGATAAACTGATCGTCTCAAATAAAATTGAAATAGCTTATGCTCATTTACCAGCCTTAGTTGCTTAAAGACGTAACCCCAAAATATTTTCAATTATTCATAAATAACCATATAAGTACTGCCTTTAAGAATGGTTTTGAGCATATGGATTTAAAAGATCTGAGAGATATATTGGGCTATGTCCACTGCAGAATGTCTTCAAATTAGAACATAAAATCTTAAAAATAACATGGAGTTTTATAGAGACCAAAGGTAAGAACTATAAAAACAGGGAAGTGGTGCTTCTGAAAATTTGAGAATGTCAGTGAATGGACTTATGTGTGTTGTGTATAAACTGTATTTTAATGATGCTGTAATTAGAAATTCCCACAGATAAGAAGAGAAAAAAAAAAAATTAGCCATAAACCAATAGAAAGTCGTATGGACTAACTGCAGGCCATTCTAGTTAATACCATTTATTAAAAAAAAAATAATAAAAAAAAAGACCCTGTCTTCACAGGAGATGTGCTCCAGCCCTCTAATCCTCTGCGTCCCTCCTCTGGACTTGCTACAACCAGTCAAATCCTTCTAATGTTGAGAGCTCCACAGCTGGACGGAGTACTCCAGGTGGAGTCTCATGAGAGCAGAGGGGGATAATCATCTCCCTCAACCTGCTGGCCACGCTTCTCTGGATACAACCCAAGATACTTAAAAGAAGTTTTGATATTTATGGAAACATATTCATATATTGCAGCAATATTAATTGTGGATAATAATTAAAAAAAATATACCTGACAACCTAAACCCAGAGCATTCATACTCTGTCAAGGGTCAAAAATGGGATGAGGCAGATTCTGGAGTGTATGGTTTGCCTTGAGTGAACTCATAAAGTGCAGTAATGTGAATAGGTTATTGGTTAAGTGGGGATTTCTCTAGGGCAGTTTCAATCATGTAACAATGATAGTATCATAACTAAAAGATATTAATACAAATAAAAACCAAATATGTATCTTCTAATGTATCAATATTTTAATTCAGTGAACTGTTCCAGGATCCTACAACACAAGTGTGAGTATTATTTGGTTGTTCTAAAAAAATGTTTGTTAACAGGTAGCTTTTTTTTAAATTAATTTTTATATTTATTATTATTATTTTAAAATGTTTGTTACTAGGAGCTTGAAAGCAGTTGAAGCAATTTCAACTGGGACCTCCAAAAGTAAGGACACAAGAAGATAACTGGGATCTTGAAATTATTACAGAATGATAGCAGTGACTCCAAGGTGATAAACACAAATCATTAAAATTTTATTGGTTATTAAAGATTGCTACTGATAATTGCTACTGCAGATTGCATTTACTATGGAAATGCAAACTTGACAGCTTGGTAGAAGCCATTTAGAGTATTAATTTAACATGTACAGAAATCCGAGTGACCAACAGCATGGGTAGATATGTCTCTATGTTATATATAAGACCCCAGTGAAAAAAAGGAGCTGGTCAGACAGCAAACTTCAGATATGGGTATGCAGAACAGATCACTGTTCACACCTGTAGCTGTCTTGGACTATATACTCATGTACACATATTGTTGTTAAGGGGACATATCTTTTCATTGTTTATGTTTGTCTCAGGGTCCAATGCATTTGGTCTGGCCTACCATCCTTGAGGTTTGGTTATAATTTAGATTCATTATAGATATAGATATAGATATAGATATGCGTGTGTACAGATACATATATGCTTAAACCATTATTAGATGTATGTAAAATAATATACATAACGTGACGTGTATACAATGGTTTTGCATTTATACACATATCCATGCATATATATAGCCTACGTGCCACAGGTTTCCAGACTAGGGTAAAGGGGAAAGGAAGGAGGGAGAATTATGGGACAGTAATTGGTGGTGTTGGCTGTATCCCAGTGGCACAAGAGGCTTTAATGAAATTCCTTATTACTCTTTTCTCCATTCTTTCTCATTTTCCCCAAATCTGTTTTTCCCTCTTTCTGGTCTGAAATTTCTCACAGTTCTGTCCAAGCGCTGTTAAATCATTGTGAATTGCCTGGACAAAGTTGAAGCTTAGTTTGTAGCACTATTTGTAATTCTCCCCAGCTGACTAGGGGAAGTCTGACTCTTCTTCCTTATCCCCAAAAGTCTGTTGCTGTCGCACCATCCTCACAGATTAGATTCATCACTTTTTCCCAGCAGAGTAGAGTATGATCTACTTGGAGAGGAGCAGCGCAGCCTGTGAACGCTGAAGTTGGGACTTAGATTACAAGGGGCTGGCTCTAGTGGCATTTGAAGAGCTGAGTGTCAGAAGGATTTTTTCTCAAGATGAAACACATCAGTTAAGCAATGAGAAGCACTCTTTCAGGGAAAAAGATTAGATGGAACAGGGAAAATACTGTTATTCAGAAATGTTTATTGAAAGGAGTCTTATACAGGATTAGATGAAACAGTTATTAAATACAGGAAAGCTGATAGTTGAGCCATCCAGACACTAACAGAAGACGGATTTAAAAGACAGAGAAGGTGACTGTCTCACAGGAAGGAAGCCATGGACAAGGAATATAAAACTTCTAACACATTAGTTTAGTAAAGATATATATGCTTTTTCTTTCAGTCTTGTAACTGTAGAAGTATATTACTGCAAATTCGGTGTCTAAAATAAAGTGTCAGGAAGGATAATTTTTGTGGAGATAAAACATATACCCTTGAAATGCAGGATTTGGCCCTTTGTATATTAACAAGAATCCAAATGCAACTGTGCTGTAGAATATGTACTCCAAAAAGTATGCAAAGGAAAAAAAAAACACACCACAAAACCAAAATTCTAATAATAGGGTGTGTCTTGCTCAGCAAGTTCCTAGGACCAATTAGCAAGATTTTCATTATATTTGGATGTAATTTACTTAAATTATGCAACAAGAACAACCAGCTGTCTCCAAAAAGTAATAGATTGATCATTTTTACTCACTCTTCTGAAGCGTTTCCAGCGTTATCCTCAGATGCATATGTAGCTATTGCAATGCAGACTGAGTTACACAGCAATGTATGAATATTACCTTTTCATGCATAGCTCATAAATCACATGAAACTACTGATAGCTCCACCTACAGTACTTAATGATTTGCACTGGAAGTTAATTAAAACAGTCCATTCAAAATGTCTGATTGTTTAAATATGAATTACATTTTGTGTGCTATAACCATTGAAAGTCTTTTATTCCATCTGTTCTTTCCTCTTGGTTTTTACCTAATATTAGAAATATGCTGACACACTACTATTCACATAGCATCTGCCTGAACCACACTAGTGTAATGGTCCTCAAATATTCACTGAGCTAACTGTAGCTTGATAAAAGCACAGATACATCATATTTGATAGCTTTTACTTTATTTTATGCACTAGATGGGGACACAAAATGTAATTCATTGGTTTGACAAGGGTCTTTTCCTCACTTCAGTAAATCATAATTTCCCTGAGCATCTATTCCTCCCTTATAGAATAAAAATAATGTATCCTTTTCTTTTCCATTTGCTGTAATAAAAATATTTGTAGAAACCATATTTTACTGTTCTCGTACAAATACAGTACATAATGGTCTTTCTTGGACTTCTTAGTACTCTTGCATTCAGAAAACAGTGTGACCTACTATTTGAATGTCCAAGTTAATTTTCTTCAATATTTAAAGTAGCAAAATAGTGAAAAAAATACTTTTATAATCAAATTAGATAAAAATAATGATACAAGAAGAGAGAGGTTTAGAGATTATTTTTAAAATTGTTACTCGTATTTTTGCATTCATAACTAAAGCTGAGCATGGAGAAGTCTAATTTAATTAGCATGTTTTATTATGTTTAAGTTTGGAGGGGGAATCAAAACAGGGAAGATATCTCCAGCGAAGATGGGTGAGAACGTTCGTACCTTTTAAATAGAACAGTCTATTTGGAAAACATGAACCAAAAAAGTGGTATTTATTTTCTGTGGATTTTTTTATAACTAGGGATTTTAACCTTTCATTTTGAAATTACAGCTTTGTGTCAACAAATGGTTCCAAAACTTCTTTAGTGAGTGATATCCAAAATGAATTTAAAAAATAGCTATTTACTGAGATCCATCACTCACAAGTTTAAAAAAAAAAACACATTCCAAAAATATTTTTTTGAAAAGTACTGCAGAATCGAGGAACTTAATGATAGTTATCTGTTGTTGATAATTATGTGAACTAATCCTGATCTCTACAATTGTATAATGGCCTCATGTTCATTCAAAATTGAGGGTGGAGAGGGAAATAAAGACTATTTAAAAAAATTTTCCTCCTTCTGAGATTTGTACATCAAATTAACGTCCAAGTGGTCTCTGCTTAGATGCAAGACAAGATAAAAATTTCGTTTGAAGCTCATATATATCTCACACTACACTAACATTTATGTTTTGAGCCATTTTGCTATACACTTGTTTATTGGTTGTGGTGGTGCATTTCTTCCCCGATCAGCTCCTGGACTGCTCTATGGCCTTACATATTGCCATTAAACCTCAGCTATTGTGCTGGGAGTTTGGCAGTTAAGCACCCCTTATCATATCAAAACACGCTTGCATTGCTAAGGTGGGGAATGGTACTGGTGTACTAGGGTTCAGTTGCCTGGTTATGGTAGTGGATGACACTGAAACAATTCATTCCCTGATGACATTGAACCTTTTCATAATCTGAGTAGATCAGTACTAACTTTGTTAAAAGTATGGGACCACCTACCTGAATCATGGACTGGATGTGACACAATGGTAGGAATTTCCTTGCCCTTTTTCCCTAGTTCATATCATCCCAATAGAATCTTGACATGATTTCCCTCATGTTGTTAAAAAAAAAAAAAAAAAAAAAGTGTACAAAATATTTTAATCTATTGTCAATTTTATTTTGCCTTTGGATGCTTTTCCATGTCAAATAAATGTTAGAGTGGACCTTTGCCATCGTATTCTGTTAAGTTGTGCTTCTCATAAATTATTAAAAATAGTAGCTTTTCTTCTAATATTTTTGAGACTGATCTTTTAAGTAGTCAAAAATACTCATCATACCCTCCATTTCATGACATTAGTGCAGAAGATGTGTTCTGTTTGTATGGAATTTTCAAAATTACTCAGCAATGGCTTTTATCACTTTGAAAAAGTTATTTCCATAACTACATATAGTCTAATTTAAGTGTCACATGTGGCTTTTTGCCATTCCTTGTTCTCACCAAGGCCAATGCAAAGATCTACATACTATTAGTAATTAGTTTTATTCATGCAAACAAACTATGTTAAAAAGATTGAAATATCTGAGGTTTTGGTTTTTTTTTTCCTTTTTTTGGTTTCAATGCATGTTTTGTTATGCCAGTAAAGATTCTATTAAAATACCAGACATTGATCAACATGAAGCATTCACAAATGCAGATGTTTAGATCCAGCTGGGCATCTCTTCACTATTCTGTCTCAACAAGTTTGCCAGTTGTTCTGTTTCCACTGCTGTAGCCACCCCCACAGGGCATTTGCCACCATCCACGAGTCAGTGTAGAGGTAAAGCACTGGCCATTTCTCTCGTTTTTCCAAAGCCAGCTGGATGGCCTTTACCTCTGCAAGCTGGCTGGATTCACCTTGGCCTTCAGCAGTCTCTGCAAATTCTTGTGTAGGACTCCACACGGCAGCTTTCCACCGCTGATGTTTCCCTAAAATGCAGCAGGACCCATCAGTAAACAAGGCATATTGCTTCTCATTTTCCAGCAACTGGTGGTACAAAGAGGTTTCTTCAGCCTGTGTCACCTCCTCCTCTGGTGACATTCCAAAGTCTTTGCCTTCTGGCTAGTCCATGATGACTTCTAAGATTCCTGGGTGATGGGATTACCTATGCGGGATTGTTGTGTTATCAGGGCCACCCACTTACTCCATGTAGCATCAGTGGCATGATGTGTAGAAGAGACTCTACCTTTGAACATCCAGCCCAGCACGGGTAGTCGAGGTGCCAGGAGGAGCTGTGCTTCAGTTCCAACCACTTCTGAGGCAGATCAAACTCCCTCATAAGCTGCCAGTATTTCTTTTTCAATTGGAGTGTAGCGAGCATCAGATCTTCTGTATCCCCGGCTCCAAAATCCTAGGGTTCTTCCTGGTTCTTTCTGCCAGAGACTCCAGGTAGGGCCATTCTCCCTGGCTGCGGTGTAGAGCACATTCTTTACCTCTGGCCCTGTCCGGACTGGTCCGAGGGCTACAGCATGCACGATCTCCTGCTTGATCTGTTCAAAGGCTTGTCGCTGCTCAGGGCCCCATTTGAAATAATTTTTCTTACGAGTCGCTTCGTAGAGAGGGCTTACAATTTGGCTGTAATTTGGTATATACATCCACCAGAAACCCACAACATCCAGGAAAGCTTGTGTTTCTTTTTTTCTCATTGGTGTGGACATAGCTGTTATTTTGTTGATCACGTCCATTGGTATGTGGTGACTTCCACCCTGCCATTTCACTCATAGGAGCTAGATCTATCATGCAGGTCCCTTGACTTTACTTTGCTTTATGACAAAACTGGCTTTCAGAAGGATTTGGATGATATTCTTCCCTTTCTCAAAAAACTTCATCAGCTGTGTCGCCCCATACAATGATGTCATCAATGTATTGCAGATGTTCTGGGGCTGCACCCTGTTCCTGTGCGGTCGGGATCAGTCCATGGCAGATGGTAGGACTCTACTTCCACCCCTGGGGCAATATATTCCAGGTGTATTAGATGCCTCTCCAGGTCAAAGCAAACTGTAGTCTACACTGTGCTGCCAAAGGAATGGAGAAAAAGGCATTAGCAATGCCGATTGTGGTGTACCACTTGGCTGCCTTTGACTCCAGTTTGTAGTGGAGTTCCAGCATGTCCGACATGGTAGCACTCAGTGGTAGTGTGATTTCATTCAGGGCTGATAGTCCACTGTCAGTCTCCATTCCCCATCAGACTTATGCACTGGCCAGATGGGGCTGTTAAGGGGTGATTGGGTTGTGCTGATCACTTCTTGGCTCTCCAGCTGATGAATCAGCTTCTGGATCAGAAGCAAAGAATCTTGGTTAGTATGATACTGTCACTGGTGCACTGTTGTGGTAGCTATTGGCACCGGTTGGTCTGCAACCTTTCGCAATCCCACAACAGAAGGGTCCTGTGAGAGACCAGGTGAGACAGACAGCTGTCAGTGTCCTCAGACTCTATAGCAGCTGTCCCAAAAACCCACCAGTACCCTTTCATGTCTCTAAAATACCCTCTCTTGAGATAGTCAATGCCAAGGATGCACGGGGCATCTGAGCCAGTCACAATGGGGTGTGTTTGCCACTCCTTCCCAGTCAGGCTTATCTCAGCCTCCAACACAGTCAGTTGTTCAGAGCTCACAGTCACACCTGAAATACTGATTGGCTGTACCCTCCTATAGCTTGATGGCATGAGGAGGGTGCACTGTGCACCCGTGTCAACTAGAACCCTGTACTCATGCGGCTCTGATGTGTCAGGCCACGTAATCCAAACAGTCCGGTAAACACAGTTGTCCCTTTCCTCCACCTGGCTAGAGGCAGGGCCCCTCTAATACTGACATGACAGATTTTTACATGTGTATTTCTTTCTCTGAACTGGAGACACTGACAGTGGTTGACCCTGGCAATAGCACACAAAAGTCTGGGGAAGTGAAGCTGCTGTGGGAGGTGGAGCTGCTGTTGGAGGTGGGCTGACTGGGGTGGAAGACAGGCTGGCCACAGTGGAAGGTGGTGACATTGATGCAGGCATGGTGGATAGTGATGCAGGCACTGGAGGCAGTGATGAAGGCGTGGTTGCAAATGTGTTTGCAGATGCGCGGGCTCGGGTCACCAGCTTGCTGCCTGCATGGATCTGTGCTACCCCCTTGCGCATTAACATGACTTTGGTGGCTGCACATATCCTGCATCTGCTCCGGTCACTGGTAGTGGATGAGGCAGCATTCTCAAACATTTCTTTAACTTTACCCAAAGCCATTAGAACTTTTACTAGCAAGCTGATCCTTAGCCACAGGTCACCCCAACCCGATGAAAAATTTCTGAAATACTCTTATGCCTTTGCCATAGGACTGAGAGAAGAGGGAAAAAAATTGCAAAATATTTTCCATGTCCACCCCAGCACCAAATAACCTCTCCTCTATTGGCTGTGTCCCCAAGGGGAAAAAGGGAGAAGTATAATTGTGGAAAGCCTCCAGTAGATAACTCGCAATGTACCAGGGGGCTGACAATATTAAGTACAGATAGACATAGAGTATCCCTGCCAGCATCAGCAGCACACAAAATAGCCTGCCCAAACCCCTCAGCCTGGCTCCCACATAAAAAAATCAAGGTGATTAGTAGCACACAAGGCAGTAGATCCTTCCCTTCAGTCAGCAGCCTGAAAAGCCCTACACAGCACCTGAATCAGCCACCACCACCACATTGTTTTCCTGGGTTTATCGCACACTGTGATATGTTTCTTATCTCAAATCTCTGGGGCCTCATGTTGGGTGCCAAAAAAGGACTGTCCTGGTTTAGCCCTGTCGGGCAATTAAGCACCACCAGTCGCTCTACCACTCCACCCTCCCCTCCTCCCCAACTCCCAGTGGGGAAGGGTAGGAGGAAAAAAACAAGGGAAGTTTGTAAAAGTGGAGATAAGAACTATTTACATATATAAATGAAACTCAGAGAGTGATGTGGGTAACAGATGTGATTCTATTTTCTAATCATAACAAAATATGTCACTGAATTTTTATAGGAATTTCACAGTATTTCTTTTAAGGAAAAAGGCAAAAAACAAAGTTTCATTTTCCAACAATGCAACTCCCCATCACCAGTGCTGCTCAGGCTGAGCCACAGGATGACCGACAACAGCAGAGAGCTGCTCTGATTTCAGTGACCTTAGTTCTGACAAGAGCGTGATTATTTTATAGTACAGCTGCAAAGTACACTAATGAAGCAAGAGGCAAAGACACTGTTGAGGCTTAAGCTCAGAATCACTAGTGGAAACTTTGTGCCAGTCTGCAGGAGTTATAAAGTGGATTTTTAGATACAGACAATGCTTTATTATAGCTCTAACATTACAAGACAGAGTTATCTTGTTGCTCTTTCCAAACTGACCTTCCAGACATACAGCATGTGATTTTCATCAGTCTTTCTGGGCTCACCTTAACCTTTCTAACAAGCACTTTTTCTGCTGCCTGATAATATGAATTAGCAACATATCCACCTGCACAAAGCTGGAGCATGGCCTGAAGACATTATAAATTTAATAATCACCTTCTTTCAAATCACCCCATCACCTCTACTTGACATGATCACAAAAGTCATCTCTCTTTCTATTCCTCTATGTCTCTTCATAGGCACACTCATACATGTCCATGTACAAAGGAAGTAAGCAGAAGCTTATTCTAAATGTAGACTTACAGGTTCACTCTGGCAGAGGGTTCATGACTAGCGTGGGCACCTGATATGAACTAGAAACATGGGGTTTTTTTGGTTAGCATCAGACTGAGTAACCTGATTAAGTGACCGCCAGGGAGTAGCAATGATTTCTGAGTTTTGATTAGACTTTGGGCTAGGGTTAGGGTATTGGGGTGGTTTTAGTCAGGAACTAATGCGCTAGGTTTAAATCTGATGCTTAGGAATTTATAGGTTTTAAGAGTTTAGCATTTAAACCTGGCCAGATTGTTGAGTAATTACTATTGCATGATCAAGTCCAGCACTAGAAGTTAGAATTCATAATGATTCTAGGTGAAAGCTAATTGCAAATGATCACAGAGATTCTCAGGATGTCTATACTGGTTGGTGTTTGGAAAGCACAACCAATGTTGGTATATGGTATATGTCAACAAAGACTAAAGGGATAGGCAGCACAAGGCAGTTTGAAAATATGCAAGAAGATGTCTATTTAGATTCTTTGGACAGATTTAAATACAGCAAATGTTTTCAAGAGGAGATAACTTTAAAAACGTTCTGAAGTACTTTGGTTAAAAGCTTGACTTTAAACCCATTCTGGTGTAAATTGGATTAAAGATTAGAATGCCAACATGTCCATATTATAAGTATTAGTTCATTATTTTAATGAGACTACCTACAATGTCTGCTTGAAACCCTTTTACATAATTCAGGAAAAAAAATTTCTTCGTGTCTATACACATAATTACCCCTGCAGATTAATGCAGGTCGAGGTACATTTTTTCATATACATAAAAATACATACAATCCTACAGATTTTTTTAAAGCATTTGATATGCCATTCCATTCTGAGTAACTGATCGACAATGAAGATGTAAGAAAATAAGTCACAAGATGACAGGAAAGCACACCAGTAGAAAAAAGTGCAGTTTTGAACCTGATTAATGGGAATCTTCCTACTATTTCCCTCTGTAATTCAGAAAGAAATGTTGCATTAAACCCTGAGTGCCCCTTTAGCTGCTCAGCATGACAGTCTAATAGCAAAACATGAGTCAGTTCACAAAGGAGAAACTGGAGTACCAGTCAGGCTTGGCACAATTCCTCCTGTACTTAGTATTTTCAAAACACAAACGAGTTATAGAGAGCAAGCAATCTGTTCTCAATAATCTGATGTTATGGAGACAATGATGCCATATATACAATAGTAATTCCCAAAGTGATATTTCCTAATACTGCATACCTTTAACAATTTGAAGAGTAATCCATACTTTGTCAATTAAGGTATTACTGAGTTTTTGACAAGTAAAATATGAGTTATGAAACAACAATAATCTAATTGACTGCTACATATTTGTTAAAGCACAGAACAAGGATCATTGATTGTACTGCTGATAATAAAAAGAACTTGCCTGGGTTACAGAGATAGATAGATTTGAAGACATTTACTTTTTGAATCAGTAACTTCCACAATGAAGTACTGGAATAAGTTGGGTCAAGTTATGAGGAGTTAAATGTGAAGCTAAGTGAAGTTCAGTAGTCTTTTGAAGGACCAGTGGACTTCTTCCGTTCTTGATGCTAATTTGATTAAATAGTTGTCGACGGATTTTTGGAAAAGTAGCTTTAAAGTATATTTTCTGTAGTAAGGTCATAAATATTTTCACCATTTTAAATATTTCTGTCCAGATAGTTCTAAGGAACTTCCTTTTTCATCTGTCATAATGAGGGAGCATTTTCATTCTTTCCTTATTTTCAGTAGTTGGAAATATTGCACTGTTGGTTTAGCTCTATAAATTTAATAGGCTGTGATAGCTAACAATCTGTATACTACAAGGACTTATTTTCTCAGAATTTTTTTGGGACAAAATTAACAAAAACATTAATTCTAATGAAAGTAAACAGAAATGTTACTATTCTTAAGCAATATTCTGAACTTAGAAAAATTACTCTGACAGAAAATAAAAGCTTGAGAGATTCCTTCGGAAACATCCACCTTTAAGTCCAGCATTCCAGGTGCTAAAAAGCTCACTTATATCAAGGAAAGAGAGATTTTCTTCAGGCAGGTAAAGTTTTCCTTATAGGTATCAGCATGATAAATTAGAATTTTTTTGTCAAAAATCATTCAGGAAGTAGTATTTTCTTAGCTCATTGTTGCCATTAAAAATGGAAAAAAAAGTTTTTAAAATGTTATTTAGTATTATAATACTAAAATCTATGTAGCATAGTGATATAGACATGACATTTCACTTCTACAATCAATCTATATCTGTCTGTTACAAAACTTACCTTGATATAAAATGTACAACTTCAAAGATAGAGATGTCTTGCACCATATTTCTTGCGTGTTATGGAAATATCAGCCCACTGAACTCTGCAACAACAGAGAGGTCACATGAATTCTCCCTATAGCAGCCTAAATTATGCAACAAAAATTCAGTACCTTAAACAACAACAACAACAAAAATGTATTTTACATAAGGTGGAATAGAACTGTAATAGATAGATGTAAGAAAACTAATAGGTCAGAATATTCAGACATTAGGCTGCTTAATAAGGGTTGTCTTTCTCAATCCTCTGTTTCTTATCAGAAAGAGTCAGTGCCAAAATAGGATTCACTTTTAGATATTTCTGGTTATGTTCAGCATTATGTTCCTGTTAATTCACACTTCTCTGATGTGAAATAATGTTCTCTGCAGGAGTTCTCATTTTTTCCATACCACAGCTCTATGATATTTTTCTATCTTTTTAGTAATGTAATTTTGCTTTATTTTAAAATGAATGTTATATGTAGTGATCTTAGATGGGTAGTCAAGGACTGCTTTATTCAAGAAGTGTTCTGCCTACATGAAGGGCCACAGAAATTATTTCTTTTGCAATTTAAGATTTTGCTGCATGCTCAGAATGTTTTGCTAAGTATGTATGGAATAAAATAGACAGTAATAAAGTTTGATTTGCACTGGAAACTGCAATATGTTTTACTTCAAAGAACTCCCTTCTACTACATGAAGGTCAGTGCTTTCTCAAAGCTGTGCAAGACACTGCATGTAAAGAGTGTGGCCTGAGGTGCGTCCTTCCCACTCTGTTACCCAAGAGTGGTGGAAGGAGTGAAATAACAGCACATGCATTTCCACAGTTTTAAAAGTGATGGGGTTCCGTCTCTTCTATTCCTTCCTCTTGACTGAGAAATGAAGCTTTATCAGGCTTCGGCAGTAACATTAGAACTTCCGGCTTGAACAACCTGTCCTGTTCACCACTGAAGAGGCTCTGGGATAGAGTGCTCTGGTGTATGACCAACCATGGGACTGTGCCAACTTACATGGAAAAATAAACTAAAAAGTCTAGGAACCGCATTCTTTAATACTACTTTTTTTTTTTTTTTTTTTTTTTAATTTTAAGCAGCTCCTAACATGGGGTGTGTCACTCAAAGTGTCTATAGTGAAAGACGAAGGGATGCTTCTTGAATCCTTTGCCCTGTAGACTGCACTAAGCACTGCCCATCTGTCCTTCACATAGGATCTAAAGCCAGCTGAGTAGACAGGAAAGAGGTACGGTGTTTCCAAGACATTAATTGGACTGAAAAATCTGGGATTGTGGGGGAAGAGTAGAAATTGCCTTCTCCACAGTAAAGACATGAATACCTATGGACATAAATCAAAGATACTAGGATGAAGTCCCTGATGGTCCATACACACAGTACATCATTGATTTTATTGGGACCTTTGCACATGAAAGATCTGATTCTGTGAAATAACAAACACAACTCAATGTGAAGCCAATAAGTGTTTTGAATTCCTACTCTGCATTTCAGCTGCTCAGCAATGTAGGGTAAATACATGATCCTGAAAGTATGCACACCAATGTGACTTCATCGATTTAAAAGCAACTGCTTTGAGCGAGACAAATAAGATTTGTCTCTTAGTTCTTAATTTCACGCTGTAGACAGCACAGTATTCTGCAAAACTAATCTTTGTAACATGTCTGTCTTTCTGATCTTCTTATTCTGCCGTTTCTAGTTTTTAGTCAACAAAAGAAACAGGTTCTCTTTTCTATGTCTTTTTGACACTTAGATTGTGCTTTATTTCCATCCAAGTACCCACAAAGCAGAATACACATTTTCCTTCAACCAGTCTTTGACCATCACAGTTTTCCTGAACTGACTGATTTGGCTGACTGTTAAACAATAGTTTACTCTTCTAAAATGGAGAAATGCTGGCTCTGTAGAGGAAAAACACAAGAAATCTTGTATTTTAAGATGGTAAAATGCAAATCAAGGGTGTCCTTAGTGATAGAAAACTATTTTTCTGTCAAACATTTCTGTCAAACTATTTTGTCTTCAACAGTGAAGCACTCTAGAACCTAAATAATTTCCAGTGTTGGAACTTTGTTACCTTCTGGTATGTCTAGAAAGATTTTTTTTTAAACAGTACTTTTTGCCTAAAAACAATCTTTAAAAGAATTGTCTGATGAGTTAAATATATTTAATCAACTTTACGTACAGGTCTTATAGATTATATTTTTCCAATTCATCAGTGCAATTAAGTTGACAGTAAATGTTTCCAAGAGCTAGAATATGAATGGCACTATCTCATATATACGCAGTGAATTTAATTGACATATATTTCTACTGAAATGGCTGACAATATCAATTGCTATGCCTTATACATATGCCAGCGTGATTAGAAAATTAACGTCATTATGTTATTTCTAGTGACATTCTGACTATCTCAAAAAGGATATATATGTAGTATTTTGCTTTCCATAGGAGTGTTCTGAAGTTATACAAATTAATGGAAATAGCATACATATTTGTCAAATGTTCTAGCCTTTGTATTAACCTTAGACAATCTGTACAAGACAGATTGTAATTTGAAAGTATATTTAAAAAGTATTCACCTCCAAAGTGTAGTGCAATGAAAAAACAACTAATATTATATCCAATTAGTGCAACCTCAGAACACCAAGAGTCCTCAGTGGTTGGAAACTGGCTATTCTAAAAACACCCCAATAAAACAATGAGTTTAAAAACATAATGATAATTTGCAAAGCTGTCTGTGAGCCCAGTCCAGCTTCCACTGTCTTTAACAAGTTTTGAAATAAAATCATCAAGGGTTTGGAGAAACAGATCTTTAATAAATGACATACACTCTCTGAATTAAGAGTGCATCCATTAAATTAAAATTTTGTGTGTACATTTTTAAGATTTAGTCAGTATTGTACTATGTGATTTGAGTTTCTCTTTTTTTTAAAGTGTGTCAAATGGTGGTAGATTAAGCAGCTTAAATATATGGAAGTGAAACACATCTCTCCAACCTGGGTGTTGTGGGTAGAACTTTTCCAAAATATTCCCTTAAAAATTGCAAATACCTCATGTCACTGGAAATAAATTGGAAAGATTAACTGACTGAGAGTAACAAATCATGTTCTGATATTCCATTGTGTCATGGGCTTTCATAGTTGCAGGGTACATGTTACTTCCCTACTGCTTTGCCATATGTCACAGACCTTTCCATGCTTATGCTCATTTTACCGTTACAGATACTTATGTTAGCAGGTATCAAAATGGCGTACGAAGACAGGTGGAAAAACATCTTGTCTTTAAATATGCAGAAAACTGCATTTCTATGGTTAAATCATTATTAATAAATTAAAGTTTTGTTCTTTGAGGCACCAAGTCAGAGAAAACACAAAGCCCTGTCATGGTACAATTAAACTCTCCTAACTTCTGAAATAGGATGTTCATGTCAAAATGTCTACTGACTAAATAACCTTTGCCCATACACTGACTCCTGGAAAGTATCTGCAGCTTGTTTCAGAGACTTCTGGATGATGGGCTAAAATGACAATGGGACACTTCTAACATGTTAACAGCATAAGGAATTGAATTCCAGCCCTGGGAATTTTCCCAGGCAATTTTCAATTTACAAGTACAGGCACTATTTATAAGAACATACAGTATCCTATTTTTCAAGGTTTTAGCAAGGCTAAAATAAAATAATTGAAAATGGAGACCATACTTGTGCAAGATCAGCTCAAATTTTTTCCATCTGCCCAACTCAGCTGACAGATCAGGCACTCCTAGCTGATGACTCTGCTGTGGTTTTGAAATAGACTATTAACCTAGGGAAACCTTAGGCCTGTTATGGTCTAAATCCACCCATATGATCAGTCATATTCAATAACCTCTTCACCACATTAATTGTTATTTATTTATAAAAACAACCTTGTTATTCCTTCCTGACACTGCTCTCCTGTTTGCCTTATTTTGATTTGGAGATGCTGATGTCTCTTTGAAATGATTCAAACAGTTCAGACAATAGTTATATTCCTGCTTGGCGAAGCCGCATCAGGTTATTTATTGTGAAGCAAAGTGTCCTTCCCCACTGGAATAGAAAATACTCGTCTCACAGAACATATTTTTGATATTTGAAAAACAATCACATTTTCACTGACTTGCAAAAAGCTGTAAAAAAAAAAGTAACTGAAATTACAGTTTATGTTTTATTGCTGAGTCATTTAAAATCCAGAATAGCCAATCATTCTGAAGTCGTAAGTCGCCAAAGAACTGCTGTAAAAGAAGTTTCTGATAACTTTAGAGATATACCATGACACCAGCCCATGTGAAGTTGGCACAGAATAACTGTCCCCAGCACAAAAGAAGAAAGAAGACATTTCTGCAAAGCTATTCTAGTAACTCATCAGTAAGAAAGAGTTGTAAGTGATCTCAATATTGTGGTCTATGCCAGGGATTAAATGTCACATACTAATATTTTATTGACCCATTCTCTGCCAACTCTGCTTAAAAGGATGACTTTCTAGGCAAGATTGAATGGAGGGTTACTTGCAGGTTTCTCAGTCTCCTAGGATTTTAACCATGGCATTTATCTTTCATAAAAAGTACTTATATAAAGTAATAGACACAAGCAAGCTGTCTGGTGTGCAAAAACTGATTTTTATTGTTCCATACTTGCTGGAAATGACCCTATTCTTGGAAGGAATTATCAAATCTAGAGGTATGTTTTCTTTACTTTACACGGCTTTCCAATTCCCCCCCCACCCCCCCACCCCACCCCCCATAGAGCTGTTTATCCTTGGACCTTTACACTGTTAAAGAAGCATTACTGGTCAAGATTTACTTTAGCTCTTATTAATGGCAACCCCAATATGAAAAAGTTGATAGCAGATTTGAACTCCTATCAGTTGTTATACTGTACAAATGCATCTCAGGCTGTCTAACCTTCAGCCTCTGATTACATGTTAACTGCTGAGCATCTGAGGTCTCTGAATTTATGGATTAGCATAAGATAGCCTGGTTTTGACACAGATAAGAACTTTCATAGCCTATGGACAAAGGTTAGCTTCTCTAAGACGTAAGGCAAGGTACCTAAACTAAGACTCTGAAAATCACTCCTTAAAGGAGATCCTCTCTACTAGTAAAAGAGTGAATCTAGCAAGAATATCTTATTCATGTTATGAATAATTCCCTAAATCATTGTTATGCTTTTACATTTTTTATGGTTGTATTCAATTACTGAATTCCTTTTGATGAATTTCAGAAAGGAAGAAGTATTTATAGGGATAGGATACTTCCATTTTGAATGAAATAATATACCTAACAATAGGTTCGTAGCTTCAATCTGTCATAATAATATCTTGTAACTGTCAGTGAACTGTTAAGATCAGAAACATAAAAACAGGAATTGATGATACTATAATTACTTAACATTGAACGAAGTAATCTTGCTACTGATGAACACAGAGCAGCAGATATATGAGCATAAAAATAATTTTGATACAATATTTAACCATGGTTTTGCTCCTCATAGTACACAATTTGCTATCCATGAAAGGCCACTCTTCCTTTGAATGTGGTATAGAATCCAGACCTAAAGATCCGAAGGGGGATTATTAGCTTGGACTAGCACCTTACTAGTTATGTTTATAAGTTTGTCTTAGAGCAGACTTGCATTTCTTTAATGTGTAGATATATTAGTATATATTGTGAGTATATTAGGTTCTCCTTTGCAAAACTCTGTCTAGACAGAACCATAGATGATCACTGATTCCATGACATCTGTGAATTTTAAGGGCAACATTTTAGGGAGATAGTTTAGTGGTGGACTTGTCAGTGTTAACTGTTGTACTTGATGATCTTAAAGGTCTTTTCCAAACTAAAGATTCTATGATATGCAATTATGTATGTGGGAAGGATAAGTACTGAGGAACCCAGGTTTTGTAAGTTGCTCTTGTACTCAGAACATACTAAGGTAGGAGTCTAATTTTAGCCAAACTGAAAACATTTGGTAATCTGCATTTGATAAAGCCTAGAAAAAATAGGTGGATGAAGGAATTAATTCCATTTCATAAACATTTATTTAATTTTATGAGCCTATGCTGCTTTACTGTCATCAATTCTGTCTTAGCAGGACAAAGGCCTCAGTTAGATGCAGAGGGAGAAAATACAGAAACCTCTACTGTAAACAAAATTAGATATGTGACTATAATAATTACTTTCTGTTTCTTTTTATTTTTTCTCAAACACCAAGACTAACCCTGGCTGACGCTGTGGAAAACATAGGAAAAGTTAAAAGCTTCCAATTCCAATAATTGTCTAAGTCTGGGTTTTTTCATGGGGAAAACCACTGAATTATATTTCTCATTAAAAAATAAAGAAATTAAGGAAATTCTACATTTTATGATATTTTGAGGTATTCTGGTTCAATGTAAAATGATCCAAACCTCACATGGTGACCATTGCAATTTAAAAAGTTAAGATTTTTTAATGGATATTCCATTTTTGAAGTATGAGCCACACAAAGTCAGTATTACAGCAGATCAATACATATTGTTTTGGAAGTGGAGTGTTTCATAAGTACATATATTCAGAGTCAAGATGGCTCAGCTGGAAGACAGTTACATAATAACTTTGGCTTTTGCCATCACACCTCAAAAAATAAATATCTGAAGTTGAAAACTCACAAAGATCAGACTGAACACCAGTCTACCACTAAAGTATGAATGCTAAAAACTAAAAATGTGAAACATTTTTATAGAACTATAGAATATTATGAGCCAAAAGGGACCCATAATGATCATAAAGTCCAACTCCTGACTCCACACAAGGTAACCTAAAAGTTAAACCATACATCTAAGAGTGTTTTCAAAATGCTTCTTGAACACTAATAGGCATGGGGCTATGATCACTTCCCTGTGGAGCCTGTTCCAGTGTTTGAACACTCTCTCAGTGAACAAATTTTTCCTGATAAGCAGACTGAACTTCCTTTGATGCAGGTTTAAGCCATTCATAGAATCCCAGAATGGTTTAGGATGGAAGGGACCTTAAAGATCATCTAGTTCCAATGCCCCTGCCATGGATAGGGGCACCTTCCACTAGACCAGGTTGCTCAAAGCCTCATCCAGCCTGGCGTTGAAGATGTAAAGGGAGGGGTCATCCACAACTTCTCTGGGAAACCTGTTCCAGTGCCTCACCACCTTCTCCATGAAGAATTTCTTTTTGATGTCCAATCTAAATCTACCCTCTTTCAATTTAAACCAATTACCCCTTGTCCTGTCACTACAGGCCCTTGTAAAATGTCCCCTCGATGCAGCTTTCTTGTAGGCCCCTTAAGGTACTGGAAGGTGCAATAACGTCTCCCTGGAGCCTTCTCTTCTCCAGGCTGAGCAAGCCTAACTCTCTCAGCCTGTCACAATAGAAGTGCTCCAGCACCTCTGAGTATCTTCGTGGCCCTCCCCTGGACTTACTCTAACCGATCGTTATCCTTCTTGTGTTAAGGGCTCCAGAGCTGGACGCAGTACTCCAGGTGGTGTCTCACAAGAGCAGAGTAGACAGGGAGAATCACCTCCCTTGACCTGCTAGTCACGTTTCTTTGGATACAGCCACTGATAAAAACATTGAAGAGATTTTCTTTTGCTTTTATGAAAGGATGCAGTAGGTTTTTTTTCTTCATTGTGTCCATTCGTTGTCTTTGCCTTGCTTGACTCCATATCCCAGACCTTCCTCTTCCAAAAGTGTGACAAAAGCCTAGGTTTAAATATACCTTAACTCTGAGAAAGTTCAGAACATCTGAACTTTGAGATGGGTGGTTCATCCCAGTTTGAAAGAAAAAAAAAAAGTAATGTGATTCTTAAAACACAATTATTATTACTGAGCTTCAAAGGGAGAGACGGGCAAGAGACACAATAGAGAGAGACTTTAGAATAGGTGGGAATAAAAAAAAAAAAAGAGAAAAGAAAGAGTTATGTTTCCTTTGTATCACTCTTTATTATATAGTGCCTGTTACAGCTGGGACCCATGCCTGGTTGTAACAACAGAGTCATTGCGGCAGAAAGGGACCTCTGGAGACTACCTAGTTCAAACCACCTGCTGAAACAGGGTCAGCCAGAGCATGTTGTCCAGGACTGTGTCCAGTTGGATAAATAAGATATCTTAATTGTAATTTTATTGCAGATCAACAACATCACATCTAGGTGTTATTTTTTCTGAACATCCTAAATGGATAATGATTATGAATATACAGTTATACATTTCTCCTGGAGTCGGTCTAAAGCTGACAGGTTGCAACTACTGGTTTGCATGATTTCACACACAATGAAAATAAAGGAGCTTACTATACAGAATATACAGTAGATAGGTACTTGTATGGATTTTAGCTGTAATAGAGTTTTTCTTCATAGTAACTTCTGTGGTGCTGTTTTGGATTTCTGATGCAAACAGTGTTGATAACACACCAACACTACATCTATTTCTGAGCAGTGCTTACACAGTGTCAAGACCTTTTCTGTTTCTCAGACCGCCCCGCCAGCAAGTAGGCTGAGAGAGCAGAAGCGGCAAGGGATACAGCTGGCACAGCTGACCCCAACTGACCAAAGGCATATCTCATACTGTGGGATGCCATGCTCAGCAATAAAAGCTGGGAGAAGAAGGAAGGGGACATGCACATGTCCAAAGTTGTGTGATGTCTGTCTTCCCAAACAACTGTTACGTGTGATGGAGACATGCTTTCTTGGAGATGGCTTACCACCTGCCTGGCAATGGGAAGTGACGAATGAATTCCTTGTTTTGCTTTGCTTGTGTGCACAGCTTTTGCTTTGCCTATCAAGCTATCTTTATCTCAACTCCCTTACTTTCTCACTTTTGTTCTTCTGATTCCCTCCTCCACCCCACTACTGGGAGAGTGAGCAAGAAGGTGGGTGAGGCTTCACTGCTGAGATTAACATGAAATAGTACATGTGTATGATACATAATGTGCAGGTACTATTCCAATCAAATCTTATATTCCTTCAGCCTTAAACGAAGAGAAAACTACTCAGCAGGATCTGACTTGGCTGAGGATGTGGAAAATTACAACTAGTTTTATGACATCTGTCTACAGGATGCTGCACTAGTCATCAGGAACCTCAGTGAAAATTTCTCTCAAACACTGTAATGAGGCTAAAAAGCTGCTGTTACAAAGATGTTCCATGAAAACAGTGGTACCCAAAGTCTCACTTGCGTGAGCTAATTGGTCAGATGCAAGCAATAAGGTATGCAACTGCCACAGTACAACACTGTGCCTGAGTCAAAAATTTTTACTGAGAGGCAAACTGTAATAACTAAAACCATATCTATGTACTTAAACAGCTCCCGGATAAGCTTCTAGGTAGTTAGGATGTATCCCTACTTTTATGTGTGTATGTACCCAAAGACTTCTCTTCTGAACTACTTTAAACAGCAATGACAGCACGTTTTTAGTGACCCTCATCCTGTTTCCCTTGCATTTGTTTTCCAGCTCTCCACAACTTACTTTCTCCTTTTCTTTTTAAAGTGATAATTTTCCAATTCTTCCCCAATTTTCCATTGCCTTGCAGTTTCTCCTGTTTTCCCTCAATTGATTTGTCCCCCTTTTTATGCCAGCCTCAAGACTTTACAAATTATAGATGGTTGTTCATTTTCTCCCTTACCAATTATACCCCTGCAGCTGTCTGTAAAAGAAAAATTACAAGTTAGTCACTTCCCTGTCTGCATTGAACTGTGGGCAAAAGACTGAACTTGGTGCAGGGAGGAACTGACTAATCAGCCTTTCTTTACAGACAGATTCATGTTTAAAAGAATTCAGAAAAATGAATCATTCCCCAAGCTGATAATACATTGCTTTGCACCTTGGGGGAAGTCATTTCAGGGTCTGGCAGATGAGCTCTGGCATCAGCAATTCAAGACAAAGTTGTGCCCAACTCTCTGCCCACCCACAGGCTAACCTTCCGTAGCAGTGTGCAGAGGTGGTATGTGACCATGCTTTACTGCTCCCACTCAGTAGCTGGCTGCTCAGATTAAGTGAGACTCGAGCCTGGGGCAGAACAACTAAAATGTGAGCACCCTGTTCTTTCTTCATTGTAGATGGAATTTTTGTGCCTATATTCCTTCTTTAAATTGTAATTATAACCTAAAACAGCTGAAACTTTTGGTGAGGGTTGAGACATGAACACATTTCTGAACACTTGGACACAATCAGTTCTTAAATCTTTATAAGTTTTGGTTAATTAATATCCATTTATGTTCATACTAATGCCCAACACACACAGCAGAGAGGCAGTTGATGATCTGGGAGGAAGGAATGGAGAACAAACACCTGAGGGGAAGACATGGATTGTGAAGTTATAGAGGAAATAAAATAATTTCAATTATCTCCCTCCTTTTATTAGATATTTGTAGGTATGTATATATATTACATGAGTTCTCTAAGGTAATTATTGATGACTTGAGGATCTCATTAGATGTCCATTTTATCACTCTAGATGATCTCACAACATCTAATTAGTATATGTAGACTCTAACCTGTTCTTTAACTACTGTGGGCTGAGAGTATATTCTTACATCACTGTTTCTAATTGTTTCAGCCATCTGGTTGACCATTTTGGTGAAAACTAATGCAAAATGGTATTCAATACCTCAGTTTTATTAGTACTATCAACCAGTAATTTTCCTTCTTTCTGAAGAAGAAACATGATACCCTGTTTATCTCTTCTTTCTTTACAATATACACTGAAAATATTTTTTTATGTATTATTGACATCCTTTGCTCACACCCCTGTGGCCTTGATTTTCTTGATTTTGTTCATGTAAACTTATGCTGAATTTGCGTCCTCATCCTTCCTAATTTACACTGGTTTATATGAAGTAAATAAAGATAATGTATGCATTGGCCAAGTTGATGTATTTCTATTCATTCCATCTTCTTAATTGAATTGGTTTCATTTGAACCTTCTGGAACTGGAATTTTCTTAAAGAATCATCATCATTGTCATCATCATCCTCTTCACTGTTATTTTATCTTGGAGCAGCTCATTAGCCATTTTTCCAAAGCAAGTGAAGTAACTTTTCTTAAATCGATTATATTAATTTTTGATCATTCTCCTTAGTATACTTAAAGTTTTGAAATCTGTGAGTTCCTGGCCATGCTCATCCAAGTTGCCTTCTATTCAACATAATTCAAGGTCTCTCCATGGTAGATGAGAAGCATATCTAGAGCTCTCCAGTTTCTTTTTTAATTTCAATTCACCTATAACCAAGAAGGAGTTCACAAGACATCTAGCTCATTTTAGACATGTCAGGGATTTTGAGATATCTGTATGAGGTTGTGCATATGACCTGGGACCAGTGGACTGTTATCATCCTTTTGGAGGGGCAGCAAGAGATTCTTCTGCACAGCACTTAAAATACTAAACTCAGTAGCCATGATTAGGCATTGAATT
This sequence comes from Eurypyga helias, assembly GCF_000690775.1. Lineage (NCBI taxonomy): Eukaryota > Metazoa > Chordata > Aves > Eurypygiformes > Eurypygidae > Eurypyga > Eurypyga helias. Next base: position 30,735 of record NW_010227652.1, on the reverse strand, counting down.
TCATCCTGAGTCCTACAGCATCCCTCTCCAAACAGATTATTTGATTTATGTTTATATTGAAGGCTGTGAATCTGAATGACTTGCATTTGTGCATGAAAATCCTCATCCATCTGATATTCAAGGTTGGCTATGTAGGGTATTATCAGATATTTTCAGTCTCCCTCTGTGTTAGACTTAAGACAGGTGTATACATTTCTGGTATATGAAGCAGCAGCTACATCTTGATTTCTTCCTCTCCATCCTAACCAGATATTCCTCTTCGAATTAATATTCCATTTGTGAATTATCCTATTCTGTGTCCATTATGCCAATTTATACTTCATGTCATGGATGTCAAGATCCTCCTTCACGTTCTTATACTTGTATGCTTTTTGGGAGAGAGACAAGATTAACACAAACATACACAGTTTGATAAGACAGTATAAAATTAGAACTATTTTTTTTCCATGACCATGTACTTTCTCAAGATAAATACCTTTACTTTTGTGTATTGACTGCTGTTGATTTATATATAAAATCAAAGAATCAGAGAATGGTTTAGGTTGGAAGACACCTTAAAGATTTCCTAGTTCCATCCCCCCTGTCATGGGCAAAGGCCCCTTCCACTGGACCAAGTTGCCCAAAGACTCATCCAGCCAGCCAGGGATGGGGCATCCACAACATCTCTGGGAAACCTGTTCCAGTGCCTCACCACCTTGTCCGGGAAGAATTTTTTCCTGACATCCAGTCTAAATCTTCCTGCTTTCAATTTTTACCCATTACCCCCTGTTGTATCACTACAAGCCCTTGTAAAAAGTCTCCCTCCCCAGTTTCCTTGTAGACCCTGTCAGGTACTGGAAGGCTGCAATAAGGTCTCCCCCATGTCTTCTCTTCTCCAGGATGAATAAGCCCAGTTCTCGCAGCCTGTCCCCAATGGGAAAGTTGCTCCAGCCCTCTGTTCATCTTCATGGCCTTTCTCTGGACTCGCTCCCACTGGTCAATATCCTTATTATGTTGAGGGCTCCAGAGCTGGACGCAGTACTCCATGTGGTGTTTCATGAGAGCAGACTGGAGGGGTAGAATCCCCTCCCTTGACCTGCTGGCCACACTTCTCTGGATACAGCCCAGGACATGGCTTTCTGGGCTGTCAGCGCACATTGACGGCTTATGTCCAGCTTTTGCCCTGACTCATGTGCAGGATCTTGCTTTTGGCTTTCTTGAACTTCATGAGGTTGGTATAAAGTAGAGGTACTCTAAATGGACTTTCTTCAAACTGAAGTAAAAAAAAAATCTTGTTTCCCTTTTTGAAATTTCTTTCAGTTACCTCTGCTTTAGATCAAAGATTCTTAAGGGTACCAACATGTGAACATTTATAATAATAAATATAAATTAATGAACAGGTTAAACTCTGAGAAAATAGAACTTGTTAGTAATGATTAGCCAACTTCAATATTTTCTTTAACATTTTCTGTTTCTCTGCACCATTTAAACTATCAGAGTTCAAAAGCCAAGAAATCAGTGTGAAATACAAAACAAGGTTGTTTCTGGGGAAAAAAAAAAACACCGGTTGGTGTGGGGTTTTTTTTGTTGGTTTGTTTTTTTTTTTTTGGGGGGGGGGGTTGTTTTTTTTTTTTTTTTTTTTTTTTTTTTCCCCCCCTGAAAATTATCTCATTTGGGAATGGAAATATTTACCTGCATAAACAATAACTGGAACCCTACCACAACTACTTATCAGAGAGAAGACTGTGCCCACACATGTTGTGAGGCTTTGGTTAGGTCGCCTTGGGCTGTCCTGAGAACCTAAGTTTCACCTTTGTGACAGAAATAATTTTCCATATTGAATGGGGAAAATACTCAGACTATTAACATCGGAGTGGCAACAAATTACCTTGTGAGTTGGTTTTGTTTATTACACTTCAGTATCACTCAGGAAATCACCTGATGCATACTAAATTTAACAAGAAAAACTGTTAGTAATCTGCATAATGAACACAAATGACAGTCCACTGACAGGACTATATTAAGGTGTGACTGCACAGAAAAAAAGAAAAAAAAATCACTTGCAAACAATCTTTCAAGACAGTTCAGTTTCTTTGGAAGCTATTACTTTTCATGCTGTTGAAATCTGCTTTTAACTTTTGAATCTGTTCAAAATTCTGAAATTTTTAATTGGGTCTGTGCTCGACCCAAATAAAATATTATTGATAAAATCTGAGACTTCAGAAGAATAAAGGAGTCACATTGGAATGCTTTCCTTTCTTATTTCAAGAATTATCAGAGGTCTCCTATACTATTTCCTGAATATTATGTTTTTTCTTCCTCCTTACTTTCCTTATTTCTTTTTTTTTTCTTTATTTCCTCTACAACCAAGACCAAGATTTGTGCCTCTTTCATCTTTTCTTAATAAGGATTGCAGGTAATAATGTTATAAATAAAGGGGAAAACAACAAATAAAAGCCAGCAGAAATCCTCCTTATCTTGTATGCCACAGAAAGACATACGGTGGCTCAGAATAAACTCAGTCATTTTTTTAAAATCAGATGTCTAAGACTTACCATAGAATTAAGATAAACTGAGATCATACCTGGTCCTTGCATTATGATCAATAATCCTTTGAAAAATTAATTTGATGGATTGCTTGCATTTAAAAGACTACCTTTCATACTTGTCATACAGTGATAGAATATCTTCACAGATTCACCACACTTTTTCTCCTCAGTGTTATGTGAAGATGTGCCAGTTTCTGACATCTCAGTTAAGTAACTATCACAGAAACAGATATACCAAGATTAAATCTTTAGTTTCTAGAAAATGATACATTTTGTCAGCACATAAGCAAATTGTAGGACAATCATTGTTCCAGCTCAGCTCTTTCTGAGTCTTCCCAAGGAATCATATAATTTTTTTCTGTATCTGACAACATCTTCATCTGACCTTTGGAATTTCTTTCTCAGTCTTTCCAGGCCGACTCCCAGTAATTGTCTATTTCCCTGGTCACTACAGCAAAACTACTTTTTTTTCAGTTCCTATTTTGAAATCTGCACTTTTCTTTCATTCTTTTTCATGACCACATCTGATATTGTGCTGATGCCAGGCAGCATAAAGCCAGCACTTAGCTGATTGCATCCATATCCATCCCTTCAGGTTTGGAGCAACATTGGAAGCTTATGAAAGATCACAGCCTCTCTCATCAGGTGAAAGAATATGCATTAACAAGATAGAGGTTGCTCAATCTCAAAATGTAGAAAGGAATTGAAATTAAAATCTGGAAGAATATAATCACAGGCAATCTGAGCAGCGTAGAATGTGAATCCTACATAAATATCTCAAATTTCAAAATTTTGGCTCTCCTTAATCTTGAGTAATATATAAACTATTAAGATAGCTCTTGCTAAATATTAATCATTATTCTTTCTGGTAAACTGTGAACCAATGTTAACTTTTACTCAGCAGGACACAAGATAAGACTGCAAAACTTTTTTGTGGGCTTTGCATATAGCAGGAGTTTAGCGTGGGTCTTCAGAAAGTGAATGAAAGCAGGGATCCAATCCATCAGTCACATGAATATTCCACAAGACTTTTGCATCCTTTAACAGATGTGTCATTGAGAACTTCTGCAAAATGATAGGGTAGAGCTATAAAAAGAAACAGCAATACAAAATTGTATTGAATGTAGTGTTAAAATAATTTACATCCCAAAGGAAGAACAGTCTTCATGATGATAACCATCCAAGAAATTTGAACTTATGCCGAACTTATTCTACCTCTACTTCTACACATTTCTGGGTATCAGTTTACTTACCAGAGGGTGTTCAAAAGTAGCTGAAGTATATACCTTTTACTGTGCATATGTAACTCTAAACTTAATGGAGATTCTTCACACACACCATCAAGAATACATAGAGTCTTATAACAGAAAACTTGGAGCGAAACATAAATAAATTAGTAAAAGGTACAGACAGTAATATGAGCAAATTAATTAGCAATTTCACATTAACTGAAATCAATTAACAACAATCATAACACAAAAAAATTACAGAACTAAAGCTACCCTAACAGACACACATTAAAAAAATAATAAAAATGCATATAAACTTTGAGATAATAAAGAAAAAAATAATTGAAATTGTGAGACAACTGTATTCCCAAATCATGGTCAATGTGCAATCCATGAAGGCTTAGATCTGAGCTGGTCACAAAATAATAATAATTGTCAAACTCACTGACTTCATCAATTTCATGTGATTCTGTTTGTTGAGAAAATTTGAGGGCTAAGGCTTGTGAATTGATCTAGTAGTTGTTTAGTGGCTTACGAACAAGATCGAGTATTCAATATCTCTATTGCTGTCTAGTTGAAAACACAACACTGAGTTTTCTAGAAATACTGAAAGTTTGCATTTCCCATTATATTCAGAGCTATGTGAAGACATAGACCAGCTGACTGCTAACACAGCTAATTTTTTTTCTTAATTTGTCACTTAAATCTTCTACAAGTCAGCCTCTTAGGTTTGAAATGAATTCTAAATAATGCAAGGCTCTATATTCACTTATTCTCCTCAGATTTAAGTATTGGTATTTCTCCAAAGCTTGCTGTATTATTCACTCCTTTCCTCTGGCATACTATAAACTTCTCCCAGCAAGTGCTGTTCAATAAAATATGTCTTAGAATTTCCTTAACTGAAGTAAGTGACTGAGGACATAGGTTTTTCTTTTCTTAGTGGGTCATTACAAGTGAATATATAGTTTTTCTTACCTCAGAATATACCGTTTCCTTTCTTCTTAAACATCTCAAAGATACCTACATTAAAAAAAAAAACCCTCAAAACCCACATATCTTTGGCAAAACATACTAAAACTCATTAAGCCTGCATTCAAAAAACATGCGAGCATGGTGATTCTATTTTCTGGCATCCTCTATGAAGCTTTCTGTCTTCTGCAGTTATTTCATTTTTTATGTGAAACTCAAGCCTTTATCCATCTCCATATTTTTCTTCCTTCCATTAGTAACTAAATATTTCTTTTGTGCTTTAGAATGGGTTCTGTAAGCTAAGGCATGTGAAGATGCTCTTCCATTTGCTACAGTGGGGTATATTTTAAGTCTGTTCTGATTTGGTTGAATTTTTAAGAATTTAAAATTCTCAATGGAATATGACATCACTAAAAAAACCAACCAACCAACCAACCAAAAAACCCCAAACAAACAAAAACCCCAAACATCTTAATTCAGAAGAACATACATGCACTGGTCCTTAAGTCACCCGGTAAGACTTCTGTGAATGTGATGTACATGGACAAAATAAAGTAAATATTATATTTTCATGCTAGTACTTGAGAGATTGCCAGGGAACAGCAATATTTTGTCAAATTTACAGTGCTTAAATGTAATCAGTATTTCAAAGAAAAATTATTTCAGGTAAAGCTGAGTTGAATAATAGAGAAGTATAAATTTGAGAACCGTTCTTGAAATTTAAACTATCTTCGTCTATATAATTAAAATTTACCAAACTACCAAATGAAAAATCTCACTGCATCCCCTTATTAATATATTGAAAAATAGTGATTTTATCTTCATAGTTAAGTGTTTACTAAACGACACTGACATCATCTTGCAGCTAAGCACAAAATTAAGTAGGGGTGGTGGTGGTGGAAGGAGATAAAAAGAAAAAACTTAAAACTTAAACTCTAAATGGATTATTCAAATCTAGATGCCTCTGAATCCAGCATTTACAAAGAATCTTTGGCTGCTCTGACAGAAGTGTTTCGAACTGAAGTCTGCAAGGGTCAATTGTCTTTTTTTTTTTTTTTACCATTGTAACCATTAGTACAAGAAAAAGAACAAAAGTAAGATATATACAGAAATCACAATTTGGAAATAAATCTTCTGCATCTGGCCACAGAGTGTTTTGAAATTTTAATTGAATGCCAAATTCTCTTGTCTTTGTGGTAGAAATAGAATTTCTGCTATTCCATCCTGTTCCTGAATATTCTGTGAAAAAGTTGCATGTGATGACATCATTTATAAGATAGGCCACAAAAATCACCTTATAAACCTAATTTCTGAAAATATTTATATGTAACCCTCTGTCTGGCAATTTATCCCTAGCCTAACACATTATTTATATAGCACCATTAGCCTGCAGGATTTATTACAGACATACAGGAAGACATACGGGTAGATTCTTCTCTCATTTATACTATCATAAATCGGAACTAATACTACTGAAGTCACTGGAGTTCCACTAGATTAAAGGTGGAATAAAACCAGTCAGAACCAATCTCAACCTTACCCTTAAGTTTTCTACCTTAATGGGATCATGTCATGAAGGTTTTAATTCTGTTGTCCAAACTCATCGTTTTATCTAGCCTCAGAAGAGACTTATTTAAATCTTTCAAACAGCAGCAAGGCTTTGTGTCATTGTCTTGCCGTCTTTGACTCAATCATTATCCAAACTTCTCCCTTGAAGCCATACTTGTTATTAGATTAGTGTCAAAGAGTATTCAATTCGTCATTTTTAGAATTTGGAGAAAATATTTTAAAACCTTGAAGTATTTATGGCATTTGCACCTTACTTAGTGTAGCAGTTTGGATGTAGTCATATCTTTCGTAACTTTAGATGCTCAAGGACATTTTGGAAACTGTAAAGCTGCCACTGTGAGAGCATTCAGTAGCCTGTAGTAGGTTAATGATGTACCACTATGCCATAGCTGTTTGCTAACAACACCTTTGCTTCCCAGCAATAGTGAGCATGGGTTTTCAAGAGCTTCACTTCAGAAAAAGTTAATATAAATTTATCCATATTTATGAAACCTTTTAAAAACTGAAATTACATATAAGCTCAACATATTAATCCTTTCTTGGAAACTATGATATCTCTATCCTGTAAAGCATTTTTTGTGTCTATGTGTTACTGGGGAAGTAATTAACTATAATTAATTGATCAACAGGGAGAGTTTAAGCATTGGCTTATACCAACCAGAAAGTGAACAGGTGCTTTTCACACCTGCCCAGTTAACTCTATCAGGGAAATTAATTTCTGATCTGTCTTATTATGTCACTTTTTTTTTTCAAATGAATCAAATCACAAAATGGCTTTAGTAGAGGAAACCTAACACAAAGGTTCTACAACCTATTTCACTGGCCACTAGTAGTCCAAGGTGACAGGAAGTGACCTCAGAGGTTTGTAGCATTTTAAGGTGACACATTTCTTACAGTGACCAAAAATTGTAAACCATCTTTTTTCTCACAATTTTTTTTGAGAAACTTCTTTCTTAAATAAGGGAGGGGAGGGGGAGGGTAATATCCCCTTTCTAGTTCATTCCTGCCTCAGAAAAAGAGGTAAAACCTAGACAAATCCTAAGGTGTTTCAGCTGCTGATCTTGTACATTCTGAAAGGAGGAAAAGAAAGGATAATATTAATAGCAGTAAGTATTTCAAGAAGACCTCATTCAGATTTTTTTCAATTCATCATTGTGTATGTATCTGTGAGTTAAGTATTTTGATATTCATTATATTGATAAATACATACACGTAAAGATGAACGGGACTCTTCGTCTGAACAGCTAGCTTGATTCGTTTGGATCTGCTGACTGAACAGCAGTAATGAGTGCTGAATGAGTCGATATAGGCAGAGACCAAATAGAGTTGGCAGAAAAAGGCCACTTGTTTTCCCAGAGGTCCACTGGTCCCTAAGGAGATTTGATCTGATTCTGTAGTGAAGCTTCACAGAGGCAATAATAAGTTCTTATTTTTGGTGACAGTAAGAACTGAAATAAAATTAAATTAATTTTATAATTGCAAGACTGAACATCCTACATATGCTTAAATAACTTAGGGAACAGGACATAGAATTGAGAAACATATTTAAAACAAATGGATCTGCTTAGAGGTTGCTTGTCTTTAACTATCGCATTTTGCCCACCTTCATGTCTGGCATTTATGCAAATTCTTTCAGGAAACAATTTGCATAATTAAGTAATTTGAATATGCTCACCTTAAGTGGAAAGATAGATTTCATGCTGAAGAATATGTAGGCCTATTTGACAGCTTGGATGACTGAAGACTACAGGCTGTTAGCCTGTAACACCACAGTAAGCTTGTGTTCATTGTGCCTTCCACCGTCTCTCATTATATTTGTAAGGATGAAAACTGGGATAGCAAGGAGATGTGAATTTGAAAACACAGGTAATCTAAAAATCTATTTTCATTTCTGTTCCCCCTCTGTGTTAATCATAGGTGCTGCTTTTTCACACTCAAATGTTCACTCTTCCTTATACTTGTCCTTACCAACAGTTGTCACCCTATTCTTCAGAACGTGATTATCATTCACAAAACTAGTTTGTCAGCTGAGTCAAAATCATGTTAAGATCATGCTGACTTGGATTGCTAAATATTTGAAACATGTAGAGAAACACTACCTCTTTGCACTATCAACAAAATTTAGACCTTGCAGAGGATCCAGGAAATGGCCTTACATTAGTTTTGACGCTCATATTTAAAAGGTACTTGCAGTGATCCTAGACATTGTGTTGGCCTTCATCACGGGTATGAAGTCTTAACTTAAAA